>NC_043974.1:15334265-15441765 GCF_902148855.1 Sphaeramia orbicularis | reverse complement strand
GTTTTACCATGTTATCACTGAGCTGTAATATAAGAACTCCCTAAATGTTATATTTAGATCTTTTATCTTTATGTGTGTGCTCTTTGACAATAACACACAGAACATTAGTTTCTTTTTCTTTTCTTTTCTTTTCTTTTCTTTTCCTACCCTTCTTGTCTTTTCTTTTCTTTCCCTTTTGCTACCCTTTTTCCTTTTCTTTCTCTACCCTTCTTTTCTTTCCCTTTTCCTACCCTTCTTTTCTTTTCTTTTCTTTTCTTTTCTTTTCTTTTCTTCTCTTTTCTTTTTTTTCCCCCTACCCTTCTTTTCTTTTCCCTATCCCTCTTTTCTTTCTTTTCATTTCTTTTTTTCTCGTCTTGTCTTGTCTTTTCTTTTCTTCTGTTTTGTTTTGTTTTCTTTTCCCTTCTTTTCTTTTGTTTTTTTCCTTTCCTTTCCTTTTCTTGTCTTTTCTTTTCTTCTGTTTTATTTTCTGTTCTTTTCTGTTCTTTTCTTGTTTTGTTGTTTTGTTGTTTTCTTTTCTTTTCTTTTCCCTACCCTACTCTTCCGTTCTTTTCTTTTCTTCTGTTTTCTTTTCTTTTCTTCACTCTTTACCTGACTCCTTCTCTTCATAAAATCCAAACTCCTATTATTTCGTCTCATGTTGCCGCTCTATCTGTCCCGTACCGTCTGCTGCTAACACACCTTATGTAAGCACACGTGTCGTGGTCTCCTCTAACATATGACCAGAAGACGTCCATAAGGGCCTAATCATACGTGACTAACTCCACACACATGCACTCTGCCTCTTCCTCATGCTGGGTCACATGCTCCCGTACACCCATCATCACAGTTATGATGTCACCCGTGGGCGGCACGACCGTGTCCCTGCTGTTGCTCTGGCCCTGGGTTTCCATAGTTACCGGTCCCTAAAGAGAAGCCTGAGACCCAGAGGGAGGATGACACTCACCCCCAGGAAGATGTTCTTGGACGAGTCGAAGCCGGCGGCGTAGATGCGAGCCGTGTAGGGAGCGCTGCGTTCACACATGATGCGGCAGGCGTAGCGGCTGATGGTGCTCTGGGCGGACTGGCCTCCACCTCCACCTCCACTGCCCTCCACTGCTGCCCCACCACCGCCACCGCCGCCACCACCACCGCCCCCACCCTGACCACTGCCACTGCCCGCCGTGTCTGTTACCACGAAGTCGATCATGCTCTCTGTGGACCGGCCAATCTGAGACAAGCAAGAGAGAAAAACAACAACAGAATGAACAAGAGCATAAACAGTTAAATACAGAGGAGGCTGATCAAATGGGACTTTGACCACGTGTAGGTAGAAGGACAGAGTTCTACAGTTCTGGAGTTCTGGAGTTCTACAGTTCTACAGTTCTACAGTTCTATAGTTCTAGGTTTAGGACCTTACAAATAATAACACTGTATGGAGCACAAGTGGAGGATGGACCCAAGACCTTTACTGAAGTTAGAGCTGGTAGACCAAACTATAACACACTAATGACACCGATATATAGGATAGAATAGAACAGAATAGAATGGAAGAGAAGAGAACGGACCAGAATAGAATAGAATAGAATAGAATAGAATAGAATAGAACAGAATAGAATGGAACAGAACGGAACAGAACAGAATAGAATAGAATAGAAAAAAACAGAATAGAATAGAATAGAATAGAACAGAACAGAATAGAATAGAAAAAAACAGAATAGAATAGAATAGAATAGAATAGAATAGAATAGAATAGAATAGAACAGAATAAAATGGAACAGAAGAGAACAGAAGAGAACGGAGCAGAATAGAATAGAATAGAATAGAATAGAATAGAACGGAACGGAACAGAGCAGAACAGAACAGAGTAGAATAGAAAAAAACAGAATAGAATAGAAAAAAACAGAATAGAATAGAATAGAAGAGAATAGAAGAGAGTAGAATAGAATAGAATAGAAAAAAAATAGAATAGAATAGAATAGAATAGAATAGAATAGAATAGAATAGAATAGAATAGAACAGAATAAAATGGAACAGAATAGAATAGAACAGAGTAGAAGAGAAGAGAAGAGAAAGGAACAGAACAGAATACAATAGAATACAATCGAATAGATCTTTATTGTCAATGTCACAGGAAAAACCACTAGTATGAGTGCCTTTATTTATAGCGGTATATAAGACCATTTACAGCCAGATCAAATGCACTGACACCTAGGTAGCTTTTCCTGTTCCAATTTTTGTTCTATTTTTGACCCAAATATATATATATAAAAAAAAAAGCATTAATTTTGGAATGGCTCAGAGCAATAGTATAATATTTTTGACATTTATCTGAGGTCATCATTAGTTACATCCTGGGGGGAAATATGTCTAAATTTCTTTTTTATTATTAGGTCTAAAAAGCTGGCAAAGTGTCAGATACCAAAATGAACTCAGTTTCATACAAGCACCCAAATGTAAATATTTTCATAATTTAACCCTTTCATGCATGAATTATGAGAACCTTAATCAAGATTTTTGTTATTCCTCTTCAGGCATAAAAATAAACAATTTGATTTTTTATGAACATATTTTTCATGGAGTTACAAAAATGTCCACTCAGCTGGACATGTGTTTAGTTTTAGAAGCAAAGAAACATGTATTTACTGACATACTATGTGAAAACTCTGAAATTAAAATGCTGCTATTCTGATGTTTTCTCACATTTTAGCATACCTGCATGGAGCTAATATGCCAAAAAAAACCCAAAAAAAACCAAAAAAAAACCTTTTTGTTTTTTAAAAAACCCCAATATCTATTACAGTCTAATAACAGCATTTTTTTTTTTTTTTTTTGTTTGTTTTTTTTTACACTCAAACATGTTACTGCAGATCAGGTTTATCTAGAACAGCACAGTTACACTAATGGTATGAATTTCAGTGTATGGGATGAAGTATAAGCGTCTACTGTGTTGGCTGATATGGAACTAAAACAACAAAATCCATGATTATTCAAGAGAACCCCTTTGAACAGCTCTCCACTGTAGTGACCACTATGCATGAAAGGGTTAATGTTCTTTATTGCACTAAAACAAAGAGAAAAAGTTGTCATTATTCACAGGTCATTATGCTATTATATTACTATAAGAAAAATACCTGCTTTTCACATAAAAATGCAAAATGCAGAGGAGAATACGATAACGGTTTAATGTAGAGACAAATTTATTCGCAAAAATAGTTTGAAGTCTTCAAGCGTTAACATAGAAACTGAGCTAATTATAATTAATTTGCCAGCACAAAACAGACTTCAACATAAACATTATAGTGGACATTTACTATAACTAAGTTTAATGGTTTAGGGACAAACCGTGTTAGATAAACTGTATATACTGGTCTGTAGAAACAAAAATGACTTGGCTACAACTTGGTCTTAAGCTAGTCCAGGTAATACATAATATATTGTGTATATAGATGTAAGTAGCACAAAACGCTTTCAGTTTACTGGTTACAGTACATTTAGATTTATGCCATTTTATTAGATTGTTTTCTCTAAGTACCCCTTAGAGACTGCAGAAGTACCCACTGTAGGGAGTCACTGTACAAGAGAATGTGAGAAAATCACTTCACACTTCCAGAACCAGTTTAAACAAATGACAAGACTGATGAAAACTGGACGGCTGGTGATTCTCATGTCTGAGCTTTCAGAAGTCTTCATAGGCGTTTATACTACAGAGCAGAGCATGTATAATAACAACAGCACTTTTGGACCCACTGCCATTCATATATTTCATACATTTCAATAACTATATACATCAGGGGTGTCAAACTTATTCTAGTTCAGGGGCCATATTCAGCTAAATTTGATCTGAAGTGAGCCGGACCAGAGAAATAATAACATAATAACCTATAAATAATGACAACTCCAAATTTTTGTCTTTGTTTTAGTGTAAAAAAATCCCATTAAATTATGAAAATACTTACTTTTATAAACTATCAAAAAAAAAAAAAAAAAAAAAACAGAAAAAAATGAAATTTAAATTAAAAAACGTAAGAAAATTTGGTGCAATTTTAGCAATATTATTCCTCAACTTATCATTTCTACATGTACATTATGGATCAGATCTACAAAGACACTAAACACTGAGGAACAGGCAGAAAAATTGTTAAAATTGTGCTGAATTTTCTTAAGACATTTCAGGTTGTTCATATTTGTTCAGGTTATTCACATTTAATTGTTTCAGGATAGTTTGTAAATTTTAATATTTTCATAATTATTTTATTTATTATTATTTATTTAGTTATTTTTTTCACTAAAAGAAAAAAAATTAAGTTGTTAATTCTATTTTTTTTTTGCTTAATTCAAGATATTTTTACTTAATTGAAGTTTTTTTTTTTTTTTTTGCTTAATTCAAGATTATTATTTTTTTTAATTAATTGAAGTTTTTTTTTTTTTTGCTTAATTTAAGATTTTTTGCTAAATTTGAGATTTTTTTAGCCTAATTGAAGATTTTTTTTACTTAATTGAAGATTTTTTTTTTTGCTTAATTCAAGATTATTTTTTTTACTTAAAGTTATGTTGTTTTTTTTTTTTTTTTTTTTTTTGCTTAATTCAAGATTTTTTGCTAAATTTGAGGTTTTTTTTTTTCCTAATTGAAGATTTTTTTTTACTTAATTGAAGATTTTTTTTTACTTAATTGAAGATATTTTTTTGGCTTGATTCAAGATTTTTTCCTTAACTCTAGCTAAATTTTTTTTGCTTGATTCAATTCAAGACTGTGGAATTTTTGCACTTGGCAAAACCATCCCAGGGGCCGAACTGGACCCTTTGGTGGGCCGCATTTGGCCCCCGGGCCGCATGTTTGACACCCCTGGTATATATATTGGTAAAGAAAACGTGTGTACAAATGAACAAAAAAGGAAGATCAGGGGGAAGAATTAGATGAGGTTAAAAACCAGAATAAATGCAGAAACAATGAGAACAAGTGGTGCCAGGTTGATTGTTAATATCTTCAGTGTAATTTTTGTGTTGCATTAATTCATCCTGCGGGCCGGAACACACCCGCTGGTGGGCCGGTTTTGGCCTTCGGGCCGCATGTTTGACACCCCTGCTGTAAGTTTTTCTGTCATTACTCACCTGAATCTCTTGCATTACGGTGAACAGTTTCTTAGTGCCATCCACCATAAACAAACCATGTGTTTACATTCTGAGCTGGGAGGGAACTCGGGCATCTTTGGAATTTTGTCGCGACATGCATTGTGGGAAACGGAGGTTCGCGCAGCCACCTGCAGTGTCAGTGTGAACATATGATATTATATGGATGAAACAAACACATGGAAACGTCTGAAACATGGAAACGGCTGGAGGAATATGCATAGAGGGAAGGGAGCTCCTGCCGTTTCTGCCTTGTGTCTGTTCCAGCTGCTGATGTCAGGTGGCTGCACGAGCCTCCGTTTCCCACAATGCATGTCATGACAAAATTCCGAAGATGCCCGAGTGACCTCCTGGCTCTGAATGTAAAAACATGGTTTGTTTCTGGTGGATGGCACTTCGAAAGTGTTCACCATAATGCAAGAGATTCAGGTGAGTAATCACAGAAAGACTGACAGATTTGTGATCTTTAGGCTGTGACTGAGGTTTGACAGATTTGATGAAAAACTGGTCATGAAAGTCTCACACACTTTTAACCCTCCGGTATCCAGGTGCACCTTTTAGGCACACTTTGCACTTCGTGTTAAAAAACTTCATATTATTTTTCACAATTTAAATAAGGTTAGAATTCAAAAGTTGTTCATTTTTGCATCATCTTTAAAATTCTGGCCACCAACTAAAATGTGCACATTGTAAACAAAAGAAAATGACCAGACTAGCATCTGTCTGGCAAGTGTGCCTAAAACGCACTATTTCTTCCATTTGATATGTATGATCAGGGCTGACCTTGATTTACAAAAATAAAATCAAATTAGAGCAGAAAAATAAATCAATATATAATATTTAATAGTTTGATTTATAGGTGTGCATTTTATGCACACTTGGTGACAGATGCTAGTATTTTTGAACATTTGACCTAGCGCCAAAAATAATAATGCAAATTAACCGATGTTGGAGTTAATCACTGACATATGCCAGGATGAAAAAATCAAATAATATATGATCCACTTTTTATGTAGTTTATTGAAAAAAAATATTTTTGTGTGTTTTTTGCATTCAAAAAAATGGTTTGTTTACATTACAAACACGGCACTTAAAGGGTTAAAAATGTGACAATTATTGAGTATTTGGTATTTTTATTTACAGCTCAAGTTGATGAAATAGAAAAAAGTGTAAAAGAATTAAAAACAAACTGAATGAAAATTTTTTTGACATTATTCCACAAGTGTGCCAAAAAGGAACACTTGGTGCTTAGTAAGGGCCTTGCTGGACAGGATACCGGAGAGTTAACAATTACTGCGCCTGTTCCCTGATTGAATGAGAACATGCCTTTGAATGGGCTCTACTCTATTCTACTCTTTCTGTAGTTCACCCACATGAAAAATTAAATAGGTTACGTTTCTATGAATCACCTATTTTTCAACAGCTCCTACATGATTAAGCAGACGTAGACGTCACTGTGCTGTGTGTGATGCATTTTTAAAAGCAACAGCACAACACAAGCTGATGACCAATAAAACAACATGCCATTTGAGTTCATTATGACAGTGCTTACAGGGCAAACCCTGAGGCATCAACTTCTTTATCAGCACTGTACAGACCGCCGGTAATGGCCATTACAGAAACATTTGTGAAACTGTTGACCAGGTAAAGTGTTACTCAGACCAGCAGGGACTCCATTTCTGGATCCCACCGTAAATGAGTTAATACAGCATTTGGTAGAAGCTCCAGACAGACCATAGATCATGGAGCTACAGGATCATCATGAGTTTGCAGTCCTCAGAAATACGCATCCATAAAAAAGTCAACTTTAAACGGGCCTGTTTTCAATGATGTGATAATGCATTTTCCACTAAATCCATCAGAGTTTTTAACCCATAAAGACCCAGTACTTCTGTGACTGTTCCCAAAGGAGTTTTTCCTCTAGATTTAACCTTTCTTAAGAGATTTATCTCCATTTATCATAATATTATCCTCTCAATTGTGCATTTTTTCAGTGAAAATTATGTATTTTCCTACATTTAATTTACTGATCATGTACTTTAATCATCATGCTGAGATTACATGTGAGGGTTATTATGTAAAAAACAGAGAAAACTTAAGAAAAAGTAAAGTAAATTAACTGAACATACACCAAGTGTCTTCAGCCACTGTCATTTATCAAACTTAAATGATTTATCACTATTCATTACAATATTATTCTCTGTATTTTTAATTTTTCACCGTGAATCACATACTTTCCTGTATTTAATTTCCTATATTTAATTTAGATGTTCATGAAAACTCACTGTAAATTCAAAGGTTATTATATCAAAACAGAGAAAACTGAAGAAAAAGTGGCTTCTTCAGCAAAGACATCAGTAACTGTCATTGATCCAACTCCATGGGTTTACAAGTGAATCAATGTTATAGAAGATGACGGTGTTTCCACGGTAACTACGGAGCCTCTGAATGTCCTCTGAATGACTGGTGGCTGATGTGCCCTTGAGCAAGGCACTTAACCAGAAAAAAACTCATTGAGATTAAAAATCTCTTTTTCAAGAGTGTCCTGGCCAAGACAGCAGCAGCAGAAAATACACAAAATACAAATCACAGCCATACAGCCACACTAAAAATATACATAAAACATAATAAAAGTCAGTTCTAAAACCATAACATCCCATAAAACATACATAAAACACTAAACTAAGAACATACATAAAACACCATCAATAATTTAAAAGGTATTAAAAGTATAACAACAATGTTTCTTAAAAGTATCTCAAAGCAGAACACGATTCAGTCAATATAAAACCAAGTTCTGACTGGAAAACAGTAAAAGTGCGACAAAATTCGCAACTGTTGCTTCATAATGGGAACTTTATTTTTGCACTTCTTTATCTCATTCAGTGAGTTTTAGTGGTACAGACTTAATACTTGTACTGTTGAATATGTTTAGTGTCGATCCCTAAAGACTTCATCCTCCAGTTTATCACAAACAAAACCAACTCATCTGGAGACATGTAGACTCTGAACAAGATGCTGATGAAAATATATGATGTAAAACAGCAACTAAAAGTAATAAAAGTATTGTTTCCAAAACATTAACACATAAACACCCAAACATCCAGGATCGACCAAAATCATCTACCAATGCAAAATGTTTTACGACTTCAGAATCACTAAACCTATTAGTAAGTATAAATAATTCGTGTAAAATGCAGTTTGTCATCTTTTCATGGTCATCAGATATGACCGTAGTTACCGTGGAAACACCGTCATCTTCTACAACATTGATTCACCAATAAAACGCATTGAGTTGAATCAATGACAGTAGATGGAGACACTGGAATTATGTTCAGTTAATGATAGATTTAGCTGAAAAAGTAATTTTCTTCAGTTTTCTCTGTTTCTAATATAATAACCCTCAACTTTAATCTGAGATTTTATGAACATCTACATGGGCAGTAAATTAAATACAGGAAAATAACTGATTTTCACTGAAAAAAATGCAAAATAAAGAAGATAATATTACAATAAATGGTGATAAAACACTTCAGAAAGGTTAAATCAGTGGTTTCTAACCTTTTTTGGTTCGTGACCCCATTTTAACATCAGACATTTCTGGTGACCCCAGACATTCAAAACAGAGACTTTTTTTTTTTGTGCTAAAATTAATTTGTTTTTGATCGTGTAATAGTTTGCTATACTATGTTGCAAATAAACATTAATTTTAGATGACATTTAGTCTATATAATGTATATTATTATGGACGGAGGCAGAAAAGCCAGGTGTAGATTACTGCACAAAGTGAGAATTTTATTTTCCTTGGTCAGGATATGTACAGTCAGTCCAGCTTGGATTTACAAGGCTGACAATTAATACTGAACAAACAAGAACTCAAACTAGTAATTATAACATATATTTTAACTTGTTTTATTTATTTGATTTTATTGTTTCTTAATGTTTTTATTAATTTTTATTGTGCTTTTAGTCTTCTGTACAACACTTTGGTCTACTGTGGTTGTTTTAAAGTGGTGAAAAATGAAAGAAAACAAGATGAAATGAAATGAAAATGAAAGAGCTGCCGCATCTGAAACTGGCCACAATGAACATTTGACAGATAAACAGAACCACAGTGCTTCAGTTTCAGCTCCACAGTTTGTCATATCTTTTATGGATTGGGACTGTCTCTCTCAACTCACCATATATTTTTTTATTACTAAGTTTTTTCTTTTTTTTTTTTTTGCTTTTAATTTCTATCAATTACTAGACATTTCAGGCGACCCCATTTGAATTCCAGCCGACCCTAGGTGGGGTCCCGACCCCAAAGCTGAAAAACACTGGGTTAAATATAGAAGAAAAAACCATTTGGGAGTTGCCACAAAAGAAACATTGGGTCTTTATGGGTTAAAATTAAAAGAGAACTATAATGAATACTGCAAAATAAAATGAAATTAAATAGAACTGCAGGTGAAATAAGCTAAGTGTGTTTTCCACTGTACAATAATAAAATGACCTCACACTGTATGAGGCATTCATAAACAATGGGTTTGTTGTATCACATATTCTTTTATCCTGTTTTCAGTTTCTATATATCAAGTCTTTCGGTAACACTTTATAATAAGTACACACTATGAAGCATCCGTTAAGCATTAACAAATACTGAATTCATTATTTATAAAGCATATTTCTGACATGAATACTCATTAATATATTGTTTATAAGCACAGTTATAAATGTTTTACTCATCAGTCATAATCATTCATCATTCAATCCTGCAGTTTGTTTAATAATCCCATGTGCTGTGTCTTTCCTTTGTTAGAATAACTGACACTTTTGTGAGTCTTTAGGCATTGCCAACCTTTAAATCTCATTTGTAAATGCTTTATATGTCATAGATAGTGCACTTTACATGAACTCACACCATATAATTAATTAATGAGTAGAAAGTGCTTTATAACTACCTGAAATAATGAATTCCTGTGTTAATAACTGTTTATAGGACATCTATTAGAAAATAAATGTGTGAGTTAGTATAAAATACACGCTAACATATTCATTAACCATTAGTACATGTCTGAATAGTGTATGTGTGAGCATAAATGCACATCAGAACTGGTTTGTAAGTGATGCAATGCTAAATGTTTAAATGCTGAATCCATAATTTATAAAGTATGAAAATACAATCATTAAGTACATTGTAGATGAGCTTATGAATGATGAGTAAAACATTTATAACTGTGCTTATAAACCATATATTAATGAGTATTCATGTCAGAAATATGTTTTATAAATAATGAATTCAGTATTTGTTAATCCATAACTAATGTTCTTATTAATGATGAGTAAAACCATTATAACTGTGCTTATAAACCATATACTAATGAGTATTCATGTCAGAAATATGCTTTATAAATGATGAATTCAGTATTTGTTAATCCATAACTAATGTTCTTATTAATGATGAGTAAAACCTTTATAACTGTGCTTATAAACCATATATTAATGAGTATTCATGTCAGACATATGCTTTATAAATGATGAATTCAGTATTTGTTAATCCATAACTAATGTTCTTATTAATGATGAGTAAAACCATTATAACTGTGCTTATAAACCATATATTAATGAGTATTCATGTCAGAAATATGCTATATAAATGATGAATTGAGTATTTATTAATGCTTAACTAATGCTTCATAGTGTGTACTTATAAAGTGTTACCAGTCTTTCCTTATAAAATCTGAAAAACTAAAGCCTAACACCGAAACAACAGGGAACAACAGCCAATAAAACAATAAAACAACCAATAAAAAAAAAACAAAAAAAAAAAACCCTCCTGATTTTCAAAGTATGATAACCTTGGACTGGATTTCATGGAGTTGTGGGAAACCAGTGGTTATAAATAAGACCGACTAAAATGCAAACTGTTGTGTGTAGACAGTGTTGTCTGTAGAGGCTGACATGTGCCCACAGATACAGTAGGTGGAGCCCAGTCCGGTGGGTCCTGTCTGCCGGAGCCACCGCTTCATATGGATCTCCTTGACATTGAGGGGAAGGTGTTTGGAAAACAACAGTGAAGCTGCCCAGAGCAGACAGCTCTGACTCATCCTCTCTTGTATTTTTTATCCGCTCATTCTTTTGTCTTCCCTCCCTCTCGTTCTCCAGATGCCCTCGCTGCTCTCTCATGACGCAGCATTCTCCACAAGCCTGAAGAATCTGCTAACAAACGACTTCTGCACTCGCTGCGGGATGTAGGTATGTACTGGAGTTTGTTCAGCAGCTCTACAGGCGTCAGAGGTTAACACACTGCTGGAATACATATTCAAAGCAGAAACACTCTGCACTTAATCCACCGCTTTAACATACACCGAACAAAAACAGAAACGCATGAAGAAATATATGAATTTATTTTTATGAAATGAAATAGAGTATGTAGCCGACAATAACAGCATATTATGGATGAAAGAGAACCACCTGAGCCTGTATAATACACTGATGTCAATAAGTATTTAACCTCTTTTTATGAGATGATTATGATAATGTGATTTATTCATGATAGATAAAGTGTAACTGGGACTCAGTATGGAGTCATTGGACCTGATCTAAGGGGATTAAGGATGTGGATAAATTGGAATAAAAAGAGTAATTTGTCTGAAAATAACATTTTTCCACCTTTATAGGTAACTGTGTACAGGGTGGGGAAGCAAAATTTACAATATTTTGAGGCAGGGACTGAAAGACAGTGTATGACCAATTGAAAGTCATGAGAATTTATTTGCCACAAGAAAATGTACATAATAGAAAATGTTTTTATTCTATGTGTCCTCCTTCTTTCTCAATAACTGCCTTCACACACTTCCTGAAACTTGCGCAAGTGTTCCTCAAATATTCGGATGACAACTTCTCCCATTCTTCTTTAATAGTATCTTTAAGAAAGTCGACATTGCTGTGTGATGTTCTATTGGTAGCATGTTCTAAAACGCCCCAAATAACATAATCCAGAGGGTTTAGATCTGGGCTAGAAGGCGGCCATAAACATGATTCCCAAAAATTGCTAAAGTTGGATTTGTTGCTGTTGTCAACAAGTGTTTTGGTGTTCTTGTGTAAGATTTTAACTTCAAATCATATTTTACTGCATTTCTAACAGTCTTGTTGTCTACTCAAGTTAAATTGCCATTTTTCTCATGGATTTGGTTGGATCCTTTAGGATTTTGGATTTGAGAACTTTAATAAAAGCTTTGGTACGTTTTTTGTTGCTTCCTCCACTTCCAGACTTTCTCGTAATAGTTTTGCTCATAGTCATTCTCTTCTTTCCATTATAAACAGTCTTTATGGACACTCCAACTATTTTTGAAATCTCCTTTGGTGTGACGAGTGCATTCAGCAAATCACACACTCTTTGACGTTTGCTTTCCTGATTACTCATATGGGCAAAAGTTTCTGAAAAGGTATGGATAATAGTGTTAGGTATGATTATGACATCAATATATGTTTGGTTTCAAAACAATTGACGTAGTGCCTGCTGAGAAAAAACAACTAAATGTTCATTGTAAATTTTGCTTCCCCACCCTGTATTTGCATTTACTGTAATCTTACCAGTGTAATGTATTACAGTAATGGATTACTTTTTGCTATAATGCCATAGTGTAAGGCCTTGCTAGTCAGTTTTCAGTAATATTTTACTTGGTACATGTTCAATAGCGCTTGCATTCCAACACACTTTGCCCCATGTTTGACTTCCTGACGAAGGCTTGAAGCCGAAACGCATTAAAGTTTTTTTAGTCCAGATATGACCATGCCATGCTAATAAAGGTATTTTAATGTTTAAAGAGAGTGCCTTGGATTTTTCTTCCAGTGTGATAAACACTTCATCTATAATTTACTTACAGCTGCACAAACAACAAGCAGCAACCATGTTCCTTCCACTCAATCTCGCTCACTGACTGATGTTTGTTTACTTGCACTCATCACCTAGAATCAATGATAGGTACGCACTTACGGCTGCTCCCATAGGTTCTGCCCACACATTTAATTCACGTAATACAAAGCTCCAGTGTGGTGCATTTATAGTGATTTTTAAAACTTTTTTTTTTTTTGTACAAAATTTCCCCCTTTTTTGCTTATAAGTAATACACAAAGCACAGTTAAGGTCGTAAGCATGACCAGTACAGGTTCACTTTAATGCTATACATATTTTCTATATATTTCCTTGTATTTTAATAGAGAACATACACATTTTATCTATGTCCTCATTATAACTTTGCTAAAACAACAAACCTAATCCAACATTATACCTGTAATATCTAACATATCATATTTAATACATGAGTTTTGAAGCCCTCTACATGATCAGTGTGATATTTTTTTTCTTGAAAAACCTGATGTATACAATTAGATACATGCAATACACAGATAATCCACCAGGGGGAGGAATTCATTCACCAGAGGCCTTTCTAGTGACACTACAAGACTGTCATTAATGAGGAAGGAGGCAGAACTTTGGCAATTTTGAAAATAAATTACCAATGTGTTAGACATGTTTGTGATACATTATGTTTTTGTTTGTTCAAAAATAATAATATGTGAGCATTGAGACCTGATGTATCAAATATGATACAAAACTGAAACTCATACATGGAAATTGATATTTGAAAAAAAAAAAAAAGGGGGGGGGGGGGGGGGGGGGTTGTTCAGAAAGAGCAATAAAGGCTCCAATTTCAAAGAACTCGAATTTTCTGTCAATAATTTAATGGTTCAGGCTTAACAGGGTTAAGTTTATTCTCAAGTGGGTAAAAATTTCACTATTAAACCAAAGCCATAAAAGCTGTTACAAATAAAAACAAAGGTTGAAGTACATGATGATGCTCTTAAAACACAGGTGTCAAACATGTGGCCCGGGGGCCAAAACCGGCCCACCAAAGGGTCCAATCTGGCCCATAGGATGAATTTGTGAGATACAAAAATTACACAGTAGCTACTGAAAATCAATGGAGTCAACATAGTTTTAATTCAGGTTCCACATACAGACCAATTCAATCTAAAGTAAAATAATCTCACAATAACCTATAAATAATGAAAATGTCAAATCTTCTCATTTTTTTGTGTAAAAAAAAAGGAAAATTACATGAAAATGTTTACATTTACAAACTGTCCTTCTACAATAAAAATGCAACAAATATGAAAAACCCAAACAAATATGAACCTGAAATGTCTTTAGAGAAGCAAATGTCATTTTACCAACATTCTGCTTGTTACTAAATGTTTTGTGTATTTGTAATTGTATTGTAAATTGTAATGCACATGTGTAAATGATAAACTGAGGCAGAATATTGTTAAAGTTGCACTTATTTTTCTTAAGACATTTCAGATTAATATAATAATAATGGATTAGATTTTATATAACGCTTCTCTAGACACCCAAAGCGCTTTACATTATTCATTCGCTCTCACATTCTCCCTCTGGTGGTGGTAAACTACATTTGTAGCCACAGTTGCCTACGGCCCCTCCGACCACCACCAAACATTCATACACCAGTGTGAGTGGCACTGGAGGCAAGGAGGGTGAAGTGTCTTGCCCAAGGACACAACAGACTGACTAGGATACAGCGGGATTCAAACCGCCAACCCTTTGATTATTGGACAACCCGCTCTACCACCTGAGCCACAACTGCCCCAGATAGTTCATGTTATTCAGATTTGTAAGGAAACTTAGTTGATGTAAATATTTTCATAATGTAATCTGACTTTTTTTTACTGTTATTATCTTCTCTGGCCCACTTGAGCTCGTATTAGGCTGGATGTGGCCCCTGAACTAAAATGAGTTTGACACCCCTGTCTTCAAATGACTTCTTCTGCTTATTTCTGAGGGATCTGCCGTCATTTCTGTTGTAAAGATATTAGGAGACGCTTATTTTCAGCCGACCTGACTTTAAAACAGCAGATAAACACATCACACTAATGTGAGTCTCATGATGCAGTTTATAGAAATGTCAGTTAGTTCTTTGGATTTGCCATATATTCATGTCCTCCACCTCCACCTCCACCTCTTACAGCCTGTATTTGTCTTGTAGTGTCCTGTTCTTATAGTCGGTCACACAGGTGAATAGTAGAGCTGACATAGCACATGTGTGTGTGCGTGTGTGTGTGTGTGTGTGTGTGTGTGTGTAGACACTGACCTGAAACATGTCTGTGTTGGTGTCATGGGTGTATTCCACAATGACAGAGTGGCTCCGTGACAGTGTGTAGGAGATGCTGTGCTGGCTTTTGTTGCTGAGTGCCTGCCAATGGAAAAGACATGATCCAGGTCACATGGCAAGGAGAGCTAAAGGTCTGGCCTCCAGGAAAACGGACCCAGAGGACGTTTCCTCTTCTCCACAAATGCAAAGCTAACAGGCTGTCACCATGGAGACAGATCATCTAAGCAGAGAGCAATGACATATGTGACACATTATAGTCGAAAAACATTTACTAACATAACAATAAATAACAAATATGTTAACAAAGTGCAGCTAAGAGTAATGAGAGTAAAAGTAAGCAGCGTAAGACTATCATCACAATTTTTGTATCAAATTTGTAAAACCTCAGGGATATCCTAATTATCACTGATCTACTAGTGTTTCTGTGCTTATGCACCTGAACACTTCCCTCATGGTGAACAACTAACCCTAACCCCCTAACCCTAACCCTCTAACCCTAACCCCAACCCCAAACCCTAACCCTCTAACCCTAACCCCGTAACCCCTAACCCTAACCAAACCCTAAACCTAACCCCTAACCCACTAACCCAGGCATGTCCAAAGTCCGGCCCGGGGGCCAATCACGGCCCGCGGTCGGATTTTATACGGCCCACAGCTTGGGTTTTAGAATGTATTATTTACGGCCCGCTTGGACTGTTGAACTGAGTACATGAATCATAAAAGGTTCAAAATGCAGTTTCTCCTTTCACCTCATGGTGGCAGCACCACTCTAACTCTATCTGGCTCTGTGACTGCGCCGTGAACCTTTTTCGCTAGTTTCTAATCACGGCGCCTGTAAATAAAAAAAAACCAAAGTTGACAGTGAGGGCCACCGCTTCCAGGAGAAATGGGAATTACAATTTTTTTCACTGAAAATCGAGGCAATTATGTTTGCCTAGTTTGTCAAGAGACTGTTGCCTTGTTTAAGGAATTCAATGTAAAGAGACACGAGCAGACAAAACATGCTAACGCATACGACAAGCTAGCAGGGAGTGAGCGCTCCGTAAAAGTGAAGCAAATTCAAGCTGCTTTAAACTCAACAGTGACTCTTCATGTGAACCTGGGAGTTCAATGAATTCACCACCAAGGCAGGCTACCAAGTTGCCAGGTTAGTTGCCTCTAACTGCTGGTGTTATGTACTTGTAGATGTGACACAAATATTACTTTCTGAATGATTTTGTGAAAGACAAGAGTAAGAGTCATATGTTTTCATCTTAAATGCTAACAGACTTTGCATTACTGAGTAATATATGAGTAATGATTACTTATATAAGTCATGTTTAAAATGAATGTGGGGTTAAGATTTTTATCAACTTCTTGGACGTCTAAGATACTCTACACAGTTTGTTCTATGTTATCAGACTCCAGATGTGAAAGGAAGGCAGAATTGTTTTTTTTTTTTTTTATTTGTTCACACCTAAGTGGCTTAGATTTGGTTACATTGCCATTTAAAAAAATGATATTGTGACAATGAAAATAAAATTGTTGTAGAATAGCGCATTTATATGTAATTTTTACTGTTTAAAAAATGTCTGAAGGGACCACTGGCCCCTGGCAATCTCCACATTATCAGATCTGGCCCTCTTGAAAAAAAGTTTGGACACCCCTGCACTAACCCAAACCCTAACCCCAACCCTAACTCTAATCCTAACCCTAAACCCTAACCCCCTAACCCTAACCCCTCTAACCCTAACCCCCCTACCCCTACCCCTAACCCAAACCCTACTTATCTAATTAATTCCCATCATAAACTTTGGGTCATACCAAATATTTGTAGTTATTTACAGTATGACTTTATCTCTAACTACTTCCAAGCTACAGCTTTTTGAAATCTTCATATCAAAATTGAATATATACAAAAAAAAAAAATAAAATTCTGGCACCTAAACGGTTAATATATGGGGGTGGATTTATAGTAACCCAATCCCCCCCCCCCCCCCCCCCCCCCCCCCACACACACACACACACAAAAAAAAAAAACCCAAAACTGATCAGTATAGAATACACCGATTCAAGAAGGTGGCAGGCTGGAGCAGATCCAAACCCTAACCCTATGACAACTACCCTCATCAATATTAACATTAGCATCCACATTAGTGGTACCTCCTCTGTCGTTGCTATGTCTGTTATTAGTAGCTGCTTTTCCATTGACTCTCAAATTGCGCAAATATAACTTGGTATAAAAATTTACCTAATGGAAAAACGACAATTTTGCCAAAAGTCTCATTTTTCAATTAAAAGTTTTTTGGGCGTAGCGCAAATGGCATATCACGCAAAGCTGCAATGGAAAGACCTTTTTTCGCAACTAGACTCAGGTGAATTAAAAAAACGTATTTTGACGTACGTTACAAAAAGCGAAGAAGAAGAAGAAACATGTTGCGGTATGTGTGGACACACCGGGAAAGCCAATCATTTTTTAAAATTTTGTACGAGATAGAGGGGTAATACATAATAATAATGAATATATCTGTAAATCAACACCATATTTACGTTCATTGCCATGTTTATGGAACGACTTCTTAAGTCATCTTGTGATAATAAATAAAAAATCATTGCATTTTTGATTTAATGGAAAAAACGACATTACGCACTTCTGTTTTTTCGACATTTACTAAATATTGGTAAAGTCTTGCGCACATGTCCAATGGAAAAGCGACTATTAACTTTCTTCTTCTTCATCTCATAAAGCGTTACTCTTCTTCGTGGTATTTGTCCAGTATGGCTAATTAAGAGTGGCGCCCTCTGGTAGAGTGATTGAGAAATGTTCATTTCAACACATTAAATGTCAGTAGCAGCACTTTGTTCCAGTCAGACTAATGACAACGACAATAAAGCACATTTTCAAAAGTAACTAAGAACTGTAATGGTATTATTAAGTACTCATATCGGTATTCGGTATCGTCAAGTACTCAAAATGTAAGTGTTTGTCGAAAAAAGTAGTATCGGTGCATCCCTAACCGATATCCAATTTAAAGTACATAAATCGAAAGTGAAAAAAGTCACATCTATCATAGTTTACGATTAAAAAGCCTGCAGACCAACCTTTGACACCAGAGGGGTTGACACATTGTGGATAACATCTGGTTTGACCCCGTTGGCTTTGGGTCTCTTATAAAGGGCCAGGCGACTTCTTCTGCGACCCTTGTCCCCATTGGCCAGTGACCCATTGTGCCTGAAAAAGCACAAAGCAGAACATTCACATGAACATTTAATCATAGTATTAAAGAATCACAGTCACTGGTCTACGCCACATTTTCAGTTGTTTTCTTTTATATCAGAGTCAGCGTTAATGAAGCACTGTTCCGCATACCTGCAGAACTGAAGTCAGGGCAAATTTTCATTATAAAATGTAGAAATAATTGACTGTTCGTATGCCTGCAGACTTTCACATTAGCTGTTTTTTCTATTTCATGCTGAAATCACCATGACCTGCATTCAAAGTACCAACGTGATGATCCCCACAGTTAGGACAGGATTAGGCAAAACAGGTTTAGAAGTACACTGGCCCTTAACTGCACTTAATGTGGTGCATTCAAAGTCCAAAGAGTATGTCGATTTTAAATCAAATGTACAAGTTTTGGCTATTTTACTTTATAGAATTGTCTTGAGTGGAAACATTTAAACTGGGACACTCCTGCATTTGGGTATAAAGAGGTTAAATACATAATGAGAAATACTACTACTACCAATACTACAACTACTACTGCTACTACTACTATTACTACTACCACTACTACTACCACTACTACCACTACCACTACTACTACTACTACTACCGCTACTACTACGACTACTACTACTATTACTACTACTACTACTACTACTACTACTACTACTACTATTACTACTACTACTACTACTACTACTACTACTATTACCACTACTACTACTGCTACTACTACTACTACTACTACTCTACTACTACTACTACTACTACTACTACTACTATTACCACTACTACTACTGCTACTACTACTACTACTACTCTACTACTACTACTACTACTACTACTACTACTACTATTACCACTACTACTACTACTACTACTACTACTACTACTACTACTACTGCTACTACTACTACTGCTACTACTACTGCTACTACTACTACTACTACTACTACCAATACTACAACTACTACTACTACTACTACTATTACCACTATTACTACTACTACTACTACAACTACCAATACTACAACTACTACTACTACTGCTACTACTGCCACTACTACTACTATAATTACTACTACTATTACCACTACTACTACTACTATTACTACTACTACTACTACTACTACTACTACTACTACTACTACTACTACTACCAATACTACAACTACTACTACTTCTACTTCTATTACCACTAGTACTACTACTATTACTACTACAGCTACTATTACTACTACTACCACCACCACTACTACTACTACTACTACTACTACTGCTACTACTACTACCACCACCACTACTACAACCACTATTACTACTACTACCACTACCTCTACTACTACTACTACTACTACTACTACTACTGCTGCTACCACCACCACTACTACAACCACTACTACTATTACTACTACCAGTACCACTGCTACTACTACTATTACTACCACTAGTACTACTACTACTACTACTACTACTATTACTATTACTACTACTACCAATACTACAACGACTACTACTACTACTACTACTACTACTACTGCTATTACCACTAGTACTACTACTATTACCACTACAACTACTATTATTACTATTACTACTACTACTACTACTACTACTACTACAACCACCACCACTATTACTACTACTGCTACTACTGCTACCACCACCACTACTACAACCACTACTACTACTATTACTACTACTAGTACCACTACTACTACTACTACTACTACTACTACTACAACCACTATTACTACTATTACTATTACCAGTACCACTACTTCTACTACTACTAAAAATCCTCATCCTCATCCTTTCTACCAATGCAAAACACCAATATTATTATCATATAACATAATAAATAACTTTCAGAAATACTCATGAGTGTGTACATGCTACCACACATACATTACAAACATGTCTACTGTATGGTTCAT
Organism: Sphaeramia orbicularis; assembly: GCF_902148855.1. Taxonomy (NCBI): domain Eukaryota; kingdom Metazoa; phylum Chordata; class Actinopteri; order Kurtiformes; family Apogonidae; genus Sphaeramia; species Sphaeramia orbicularis. The sequence goes on along the minus strand of NC_043974.1, from coordinate 15,421,339 downwards.
GTCCTAAAAACATGTAAACATGTATAAATTACATTAAAGTTTGGCTGTACCGTCCTGGTCTCTGCTCCATATAATGTGGTCTGTAGAATGTATCACATGTTGTGCAGTGGTGCCCTGCAGACCACAGTGCAGCCATGATTGGATGGATGGTATAAAATGTCGGTGGCAGGTAACCCCCCACCCCCCCTCCACCTCTCGCTGTAATCACATTGAGCCCGTCCTCCTCATCATCCATCAGTGCAGGGATCAATAGGTGGAGAAGTAGAAGCACGTGTCCATGTGAGAGCACACACACACACACACACACACACACACATATATACAGTGTGGTTGTGTTTCCATGCTCACAGAGGTCCAGGTTGACATTTGCCTATGTTTCCTCAGGGCTCAGCCAATAAATGACATCTTTGTGTGGAGTCAAATCAGCTCTTTTTCCTCTTTTCCTTCTTCCTCTAATCTGAATAAGCTAATCTCCAATAGAGCATTTAACAGATACGTTTCAATCGCCGGAGTAGTTCATGGCTTGAGGGTAAAAGTAGAAAATGTGACCCAGTTATTGGCTTATGTTTACATGTCCACTTTTTCCCCTTAGCCTAAAAAAGCCTGTATTCCTACTAAGATCTTAACATGAGACTTTAACCCTTTCATACATAGTGGTCACTACAGTGGACAGCTATTCTACAGCTGTTCTCTTATATATTCATGGATTTTGTTCTTTTTTTTTTTTTTTTTTTTTTTTACACATATCTTTATTAAAGTTTTAAGACACTACATATCTTTTCTGACATGAATTGGTAACATTATGTAGATCTCTCCTGAGCATAAACCCCCAGAATCACAAGCCCTCCCCATAGTTTTCACACAATTTATCAGTAAATACATGTTTCTGTGTCAAAAATTAAACATGTGGTGTCCAGCTGAGAAAAATGAAAAATAGGTTAATAAGATTTTTTTTCTTTTTTTTTTTTAATGTTTTTTTTATTTTTATTTTTTTTTAAATTTATTTTTCTTTAAGAAAATTTTCAATTGCATTGTTTTTTTCATGCCTAAAGAGGAATAAAAAACACTCAGGAAAAAATTTTGAGTAAGGTTCTCATAATTCATGCATGAAAGGGTTAAAGTGAAAATACTATTAATGTACGTATGTAGATTAATGAAAATGCAACATATAGTTAGTTAGTTTAGTAATATTTTGAGCACTTCAGAGGTACAGGGATGAGGGAGGTGTTGGGTATCACTGGGTGTTATAAAGATGTACAAGTAATAATAATAATAATAATAATAATGGATTAGATTTATATAGCACTTTTCTATGAACGCATACTCAAAGCGTGCACAGTGGATCCATTATTCATTCACTCTCACATTCTCCCTCTGGTGGTGGTAAACTACATCTGTATCCACAGCTGTCCTGGGGCAGACTGACGGAGGCTTGGCTGCCAATCTGCGCCTACAGCCCCTCTGACCACCACCAAACATTCATTCATACGCATTCATACATGAGTAGCAGCACTGGAGGCAAGGAGGATGAAGTGTCTTGCCCATAGACACAACAGCACATGGACAGAGCGGGAGTCAAACCACCTACCCTTCGGTTATTGGATGACCCGTTCTACCATCTGAGCCATGGCCACCCCCTTGGCTCAGATTGTGTGTTTCTGTGTGTCAAAAATTAAACGTGTGGTGTCCAGCTGAGTGGACATTTTTGCAACTTCATGAAAAATAGGTTAATAAGATTTTTTTTTTTTTTTCATTTTTTTTAACGTTTTTTTTTTTTTAATCATTTTTATTTATTTACTTTTTAAAATTAATTTTTCAGAAGAAAATTTTCAATTGCGTTGTTTTTTTCATGCCTAAAGAGGAATAAAAACACTCAAGAAAAATTTTTTGAGTGTGGTTCTCATAATTCATGTATGAAAGGGTTAAAGTGAAAATACTATTAATGTACGTAGATTAATGAAAATGCAACATATAGTTAGTTTAGTTATATTTTGAGCACTTCAGAGGTACAGGGATGAGGGAGGTGTTGGGTATCACTGGGTGTTATAAAGATGTACAAGTATGTGGTATGTGTATGTATATGTACTGTACATCAGGGCTGTCAAACTCATTTTAGTTCAGGGGCCACATGCAACTAAATTTGATCTGAAGTGAGCCGAACCAGTAAAATAATAACATAATAATATAGAAATAATGTCAACTCCAAACTTTTCTCTGTGTTTTAGAGCGAAAAAAGTAACATTATGCGACGAAAATGTTCACATCTGCCAACTATCCTTTAAAATAATGTGAATAACATGAACAAACTGAAATTTCTTAAGAAAACTAAGTGCAATTTTAACAATATTATGTCTCAGTTAATCATTTAAACATGTAAATTACAACATACAGATCACAGTGGATCAACAAACACACAAAACATTTAATAACAGGCAGAATATTGTTAGAATTACACCTCAGGCATTTCAAAATGTGCATATTTGTTGAGGTTATTCATGTGTTTGTGAAATGATAGTTTGTTTTAGTGTAAATACAGTAAAATGACATGAAAATATTTACATTTACAAAGAGAAAAATTTGGAGTTGTGAGTATTTATAGGTTATTCTGATTGTATTTTACTGATCCGACCCACTTGAGATTAAATTGGTCTGAATGTGGAACCTGAACTAAAATAATTAATATCTTCAGTGTAATTTTTCCATTTCACAAATTCATCCCAGGGGCCGGACTGAACGCTTTGGCGGGCCGGATTTGGCCCCCGGGTCGCATGTTTGACACCTGTGATACAGAGAATAATATAAGGACACATCATGGCTACAGCTGTAAGATGAATATTAATAATCAATATGATATTTATCCCAATATAAAACTATATTATGACATTTGTCATTATTGTTTTGTATCCCAGACTTGTCAGAAAAGAAACACCTGAATTCAACATGTCCCCATATTTTTGTCCATATGCTATGAGGCACTCTATATTTTAGAGCGAAAAAAGTAAATTTACATTATGAAAAGGTTTAGATCTACAAACTATCCTTTCAAAAGATGTGAATAACATGAACAAACTGAAAAAATAAGTGTAATTTTAAAAATATTCTGCCTCAGTTTATTATTTACACATGTACATTATAACTTACAGATCACAGTGGCTCTACAAATACATAAAACATTTAATAACAGACAGAATATTGTTAAAATTGTGCTTACTTCTCTTAAGACATTTCAAGTTGTTCATATTTGTTCAGGTTATTCACAATTTTTGCTAAATTGTACTTTGTTTTGGTGTAAATATATGAAAATATTTACATTTACAAAGAGAAAAATTTGGAGTTGTCATTATTTATATGTTATTATGATAATATTTTACAGATTTGACCCACTTGAGATTGAATTGTTCTGAATGTGGAACCTGAACTAAAATGATTGAAATATCTGAGTGTAATTTTTGCATTTCACAAATTCATCCCAGGGGCCGGACTGGGCTGGATTGGGCCGGATTTGGCCCCCGGGCCACATGTTTGACACCTGTGATCTACATGATCAGTAAATTATCACTGAAAAAATGCAAAAACCAGAAGATAATATTGTAATAAATGGTGATTAATCATTTAAATAAGGTCAAAAGGTTTTCAAATATGACCTTTTTTTCTTTTTCTTTTAGTGTGTATTATTATTTTATGCTTCCTTGAATTTTCATTTTGATATTATGTTGTGCAAATAAGTTAATTAGTAGCAATCAAGAAGCTTGGAACATTTCCATATTCGAAATTAATCAATTAAAAAAAAAAAGAGAGAGAACCACCACAAAAGTAGCACTGGGTCTTCATGGGTTAATGGGAATATGCTACATTTTTCTAGTTCATAATGTCCAAAGGGAATATACTGTTTGCACGACCTGTATCAAATTCAGACTATAGTCCCATTCTCAATAATAGTAGAGTATTACTAGTGTGCATATATACATAGTGAGTGTCATATTGATGCTGCTGCGTATACAAACCTCAACAAACATGAAATCTGCTGAAAAACTGATGGAAACGTTGTAAGAAATGATAAACCTGCAGCTGCTGCTTTGCTTCTTGAACTCACTGGCATTTCTGCTGTTAGGTTTTTGTTTTGTTTTGGTTTTTTTTGTTTTTTTTTATCAGTAATTGACATCTGAGGGTACATAGACCTCAAGGGATTTGTCAGAGTTATGTTGAAATTAAAAAGATGCCTAAGCCATGATTTTTAACAATGTGGACATTAACAACCATGTTAACCCTTTCATGCATAGTGGTCACTCCAGTGGACAGTTACTCTACAGCTTTACTCTTGTATATTCATGGGTTTTGTTGTTTTAGTTCCATATCAGCCAACACAGTGGAAACTTATGCATCATCTCATAAACTGCAATTCATACCATTATTGTAACATTGCTGTTCTTGGTTGGTTCTTGAGTGGAAATCAATTGTTAATATTTATTTTTTGCATATTATCTCCATGAAGTGAGTAATAACTAGTATTAGAATATGTTAAAATGTGAGAAAACATCAGATTAGCTGCATTAAACATGGTTTCATTTCACTGTTTTCCTATCACTTTATGATATTGGGTTTTAAATACATGTTTCTTTGCTTCAAGAATAAAATTCATGGTGTAGCTGAGTGGACATTTTTGTAACTCCATGAAAAACAGGTTGATTTTATCAAAAAAATTCAATCACATTTTTTTTTTTTCATGCCTAAAGAGGAATAAAAACACTCAGGAAAAAAAAAAAAAAATCTTGATTAAGGTTCTAATAATTTATGCATGAAAGGGTTAAATATCCAGTATGTCTTTCGGAATTTTGAGAGTAGCTTAAAATTCTATGGAGGTTCTGGGCCTGTATTGCCAGCTAATAGATAAATCATCCCAGATCCATTGATTTTGGTTGGATTTTTATAAATTTTTCTGTGGAATGAGTACATTGTTTGGTGAAAAGAATGGCATATTGGCTGATGTCATAACTTGGGGGAATAGTTGATTGCCAGTGAAGTAAAGTTGAAAATATTGGAAAAAAGTTAGAAAACGCCTAATTTTTTTTGCATTAAATTGAGCCAAAGTCATGCAGAAATGAGTTTTAAGAATTTTTTTTTCATTGAAGGTTGTCACCATATGTATTTTTTGCATCTGGAATGCGTTTATTGACAGCTTACCCAGCCCACTGAGGACTGAAGGAAAATTTTAAATTTTCAAAATTTTATATCAAAAAACGAGGGGTACATACACTAACAAGGCCACAATTTTATTTTATTTTATTTTTTTTTTGTGATATTTCCAGCAGAGCAGACCCTCCAATTATTGGTCTTTAGAATCAAAATTAACAAAGAAAACACAAATAAAAAGTATGGTAGACCATGTCAGGTTCAACCCATTTTATTGAGCTTTTGAAACTTTGGCTCCCTGACTATGTACTAATGTATAAACATGACTAGATCACTTTTGGATTTAGTTTAGTTTTGGATTTAAGTTTAGTTTGAAATTATCTTTAAAGCAGATTTACAAGTTAGGTTCCTTAGTTTTAGGTGAGTTTTTTTTGTTGGTTACAGCATTTCTATTTTTCATTTGTGATATTTGTCATGAGTGAAACTCAAAAAGGTAAAAAAAAAAAAAAAGTACAGTAGTGTGTGTAAAACCTTAAGAAAATACAATATTAACAAAGATTTATTCATTGAGTATGAACAACCACCCACAAATTTAAAAGATTATATGTGAAATAAATTGATAACGATGAAAACTAAAGAAATTTTTGTGGAAATCTGATTTTAGTTAGTTTTGTAAATAAACACTAGGACAATTTAAAGCAGTGTTTTTCAACCTTGGGGTCGGGACCCCACGTGGGGTCGCCTGGAATTTAAATGGGGTCGCCTGAAATTTGTAGTAATTGATAAAAAATTAAAACTTAGTAATACAAATTTATATTGTAAAGCCTAAATGTTGCTTAAAATGAACGTTTATTTGCAACATAGTATAGCAAACTATTACATGATTAAAAACATTAATTTTAGCAAATAAAATGTCTCCGTTTTGAATGTCTGCTGTCGCCTGAATTTTATAATTTATAAAAAATAGTTAAAAAATTAAAACTTACTAATAAAAATGTACATTATATAGTCTAAATATCATCTAAAATTAACGTGTATTTGCAACATATTATAGCAAACTATTACACGATCAAAAACAAATTAATTTTAGCCCCCCAAAAAAAGTCTCCATTTTGAATGTCTGCTGTTGCCTGAAATTTCTAATAATTCATAAAAAAAATTTAAAAATTAAAACTTACTAATAAAAATGTACATTATATAGTTTAAACGTCATCTAAAATGAATGTTTATTTGCAACATAGTATAGCAAACTATTACACAATCAAAAACAAATTAACTGTAGCAAATAAAATGTCTCCGTTTTGAATGTCTGCGGTCGCCAGAAATTTCTAATAATTTAAAAAAAAAAATTAAAACTTACTAATAAAAATGCACATTATATAGTCTAAATGTCATCTAAATTGAACGTTTATTTGCAATATAGGATAGCAAACTATTATACGATCAAAAACAAATTAATTTTAGCAAATAAAATGTCTCTGTTTTGAATGTCTGGGGTCGCCAGAAATTTGTGATGTTAAAATGGGGTCAGGAGCCAAAAAAGGTTGGGAATCACTGATTTAAAGTATTAATAATAAGAAAGCCTTTCCCTGAAAACATTTTTTTCCACACAAATATGAACCACAAACATACTTAGTTGTCTTTTCACGAGTTTGGGTATGCAGTAATAACCCCAGCTGCTTTCTGTGCCAGAGTTTGATGTGCAGATAATGTGCACTGATTCAATAACCTGCAGGTGACTGCTGTTTACAACAATGACACTCCTAATCCATGCAAATGCCCTTTGAGTCCTGCTGATGAGCAAAACAAAACCTGGGGTTTGGTCTGACTCCGCTCTGAAAGACGGTCTGAGAGGTGTTGACGCATAATAATAATGAAAACAGCTGAAGATGAACCTCAGAGTAGAAAGCCTCAAAGAGAAATCTGGGATTTTACAGAAAATATGGATAATTCGAGGTCAGAATGGGAAAGGTGAATTTCCTGCTGGGATGAATAAAGTATCTAATCTAATGCAATCTAATCTAATTAGTTTAATCTAATGTAGTCTAATCTAATCTAACTAGTCTAATCTAATCCAATCTAATCTAATATTATCTAGTCTAATCAAATCTAGTCTAATTTAATCTAACTAGTCTAATCTAATCCTATCTAATTAGTCTAACCTAATTTTATCTAATGTAATGTAATCTAATCTACTCTAACTAGTCGAGTCGAATCGAATCGAATCGAATCTAATATTATCTAGTCTAATCAAATCTAGTCTAATTTAATCTAACTAGTCTAATCTAATCTAACAGGTCTAATCTAATCCAATCTAACTAGTCTAATCTAATTTGATCCAATCTAATATTGTCTAATGTAATCTAATCTAGTCTAATCTAATCTAACTAGTCCAATCTAATGTAATCTAATCTAATGTAGTTGAATCTAATCTAATGTAATCTAATCTAATTTAGTCTAATCTAATGTAGTCTAATATAATGTAATCCAATCTAATGTGGTCTAATCTAATCTAATCTAATCTAATCTAATCTAATGTAGTCTAATCTAATCTAATGTAATCTAATGTAGTCTAGTCTAATCTAATCTAGTCTAATCTAATCTAATCTAATCTAATCTAATGCAATCTAATCTAGTGGAATCTAATCTAATTGAGTCTAATCTAATCTAATGTAATCTAATGTAGTCTAATCTAGTCTAATGTAATCTAATCTAATGTAGTCTAGTCTAATGTAATCTAATCTAATGTAGTCTAATCTAATCTAATCTAATCTAATCTAAGATTTGAAGTAGTTGTACATAATGCTAAAGGGGAAGGTGAGTGAACCAAGACATAAGGTGAAGTAATAAAAGGAAGGAGGAGAAAAACATGACTTTGCTGGAATAGAAATAAAAATGAGGCTTCAAAAAGAAGATAAGTGTAAACTATAAGTGTATTTACAAATGTAACTAAAACTAAAATTATGGAGAACATGTTTTTAGTTTTCCTCTGTGTTTCTATATTTCTTACTAGTCTAGAAACAAACTAAAACACCCATGTGACACACATCTTTGATAGCTGTTGTTTGCTGATGCGTGTTCATCCATCATTAGTGAATAGACCATTAGTGGTCTGATGTTTGGGTCAGTATTTGATGGCAAACACAAAGCCAACACCACAGAGGACGGCTCACCCTAAGACGATGAGCTCGCCGTACTTGACGGGCTCCTTGTCCTCAGAGAAGACTCCGTCGTGGGGTTGCGAGCTGGACCCCAGAGAAGGCGAGGGCTGGGTCTTGTTGCAGGACGGACGCAGCTCCAGAGATGGGGGGGGACACAGCGCCTCTGAGCTGCCCTCTAAAACCATGCCCACCGGCCACAACTGGGGCTCGCTGCTGGGGAGGGACGACAGAGGAGAAGCAGACCGTGAGCACCAGCAGTTTAGTCAGTATTAACACAAATATTTAAATGTTCATTCCTTCATCCTTGGGGTGGGGGGTGGGGGGGGTACACCCTGGATGTGTCGCCAGTGCATTGAATTAAGAGGCAACCAACACTAGTCACTTTTCAATTGGACATCTGCGCAAAACTTTACCAATACTTACTAAACAGAAGTCGGTTTTTCCATTAAATCACAAATGCGATGATTTGTTTATTTATTATCGCGAGATGATCATTATTGATTATATTATTATCCTCTGTATTTTGCGTTTTTTCAGTGTAAATTATGTATTTAATTCAGTGATCATGTAGATTTTCATAAAAGCTCAGCTCAAAGTTCAGGGTTATTATATCAGAAACGGAGAAAACTGTAGAAAAAGTAAGTTTTCCAGCAAATATATCAATAACTGAACATAAAAAAAGTGTGTCCATCCACTGTCATTGATCCAACTCCATGGGTTTTACTGGTGAATCAGTGTTGTAGAAGATGACATCTGTGCAAATCTTGACCAATATTTACTAAATGTCGAGAAAACAGAAGTGCGTAATGTCGGTTTTTCCATTAAATCACAAATGCAATGATTTGTTTATTTATTATCGCGAGATGACACGAGAAGTCATTCCATAAACATGGCAACAAATGTAAATATGGTGTTGATTTACAGATATATTCATTATTATTATATATTACCCCTCTATCACGTACGAAATTAAAAAATGATCGGGTTTCCTGGTGTGTCCACACATACCGCGACATGTTTCATCTTCTTCTTCGCTTGTCCGTTTTTTTTATTCACCTGACTCTAGTTGCGAAAAAAGGTCTTTCCATTGCAGTTTTGCGTGACACACCATTTGCGCTACGCCTGAAAAACCACCTCTTGCCAGTGGAACAACTTTTGATCGAAAAATGAGACTTTTGGCGAAATTTGTTTTTTCCATTAGGTAAATTTTTATGTGCAAGTTATATTTGTGCAATTTGAGGGTCAATGGAAAAATAAGTAATCATTGACATTCACACCAAAGGGCAATTTAGATGAACCAATTAACCTATCAACAGGGGTGGGGGGGCTTTCTGTGTGGAGTTTGGATGTTCTCCCAGTGTTTGCGTGGCTTCCTCCCACCATCCAAAGACATGCACTTGATAGGCTGGGGTGCCAACAAGGGTGTGTGGGGGGGTAAACATGAGAAATTCATGGGGCCCAGTATGTGTGGGGGGCCCATAGAGCAGTGGAGGGGGCCCAGTGGATATAGAAGTTGTGAAAATTTCGTGTATAAGTGAGGTGTAGAAGTCGGGAGGTGAACGTTGAAAGTATGTTAAGTTTTGCTTTTGTTTTCCCGGTATCGTAAGTGACATTGCGTATGGACCGATTGAGAAGATAGTCAGTTTCTATAGGGTCCACAACAATTATGCTTTCATGGGACCCATAATTGATAGCAGTGCCCCTGTTGATAGGTATTTAAATATCACTGGTTTCATATCATACTTCTATCATATTTGAAATGTACCAGTGCAGGACAGACCTGGAAAAATGAGACTTTTGGCTAAAATTGTCGTTTTTCTACTAAATGTTGAAAAAACAGAAGTGCATAATGTCGGTTTTTCCATTAAATCACAAATGCGATGATTTTTTTTATTTATTATCGCGAGATGACACGAGAAGTCATTCCATAAACATGGCGACGAACGTAAATATAGTGTTGATTTACAGATATATTCATTATTATTATATATTACCCCTTTATCTCATACTAAATTTTAAAAAAATGATCCTGGTGTGTCCACACATTCCATGACATGTTTCTTCTTCTTCTTCGCTTGTTGTAACATACATCAACATCCGTTTTTTTTTTAAATTCACCTGACTCTAGTTGCAAAAAAGGTCGTTCTATTGCCGTGTTGCGTGATATACCATTTGCGCTACGCCCAAAAAACCACCTCTTACCAGTGCAAAAACTTTTAATTGAAAAATGAGACTTTTGGCTAAAATTGTCATTTTTCTATTTTCGCAATTTGAGGGTCAATGGAAAAGCGACTAATGATATAGTCGACAACCAAGCGGTAATATATCTATTTTCATCTCTTAGCTTTTGGGAATTCATCCTCATTTATACGTAACAGAACATGAAGTTGTGAAAATTTCATGTATAAGTGAGGTGTAGAAGTCGGGAGGTGAACGTTTGAAAGCATGTTAAGTTTTGTTTTTGTTTTCCCGGTATCGTAAGTGACGTTGTGTATGGATGCCCCCTGTTTGGACCGATTGAGAAGTTAGTCAATTTCTATAGGGTCCACAACGATTATGCTGTCATGGGACCCATAATTGATAGCAGTGCCCCTGTTGATAGGTATTTAAATATCACTGGTTTCATATCGTACTTCCATCGTATTTGACTCTAACAGTTGATAGTGATGATTTTAATTGAACGTGGACACTACAAATGTACCAGTGCAGTACAGACGACAGACTCTGGGTAAAACTTGGTAGAACTGTTGGTGTTTTGGACCAACAGGTTGAACGATGGGAGGCCGAGGGGTCACAGGAGCTAATGCTAATGCTAATGCTAACACTCACCTAGTAACTTGATAACATAGTCAACTTCATCAAGCTCAAGTCATTTACAGTCTTATTAGAGGAATCTATAAACCACAACTAGTCAAGCTGTCTGCCAGGAAAATATACATTTTTATTAAATAAACAGAAACCAGCTTAATTTTAACATCTGCCATATTCTTCTGTTCACCCTGAGATCTTATTAACTTTAATAACACTGGGTTACAAAAAAAATTTTTTTTTGCAAGTTGTCTAGGTTTTTTCAACTGAATAAGGACCATTTTGCACTGCTAAATCCAAAAATGACATCTGTTTTTCCTCAATCAGGTCAGGTTTTTTTTTTGCTAATTTGATTTTGAAAAATTTGATCTTCTCACAAAATTGATTCCATTTTTGTGACTTTATCAGTTGATTTTTTATACAGTTCTCACCCAAAATAGGTTTTAAGAGAAAAAAAAATAATTTGATCTCTTGATTCCTGTTAGGTACAATGGTGTATTCACCGCAGATGTAGCAGAATACGTCAGGCTTATTTTTGCAAGATCTTCTAGTCGAAGCCATTTCATTCACCTGTAATATTAAAAAAAACATTAATCGTAAATTGGCAAAAGTAAAATCTTCAGAACTCGTTTATTGCAAGAAATATGAAAGAATTTTGTATCATATGATGTGAAAATGCCCATAAATGTAAGTAAAAATGTTAAAAAGCCAATATGTAGCATAGTTCAGAAAGTTGACCTGATTGAGCAAAATTAATGTGATTTTTGGATTCAGCACACCAAAATTATCCTGAATCAGCTCAAAAAACTTAATAAATTTGTCGTTGAGCAGTGTAATAGATCACTTTTTTGATGTTCTACATAAAACAGATTTGACTAGAGTGACTTCTGAAAAAAAAAAAAAAAGTGTCTCAGTATTTTTAGAGATATGTTCGATGAGAATCTTTGAGACCGAGGCCTTTTTGGAGCCAACACCCAGTGGATGTCAGCTCTATTAAAACTGTAAGATTCTCCTGCAGTGGCTTCATTCTGGAGCCAAAGCCCTTACCCTTTGGCATGGGCAGACTTTCTGGAAAATGAGTGTATTTTAACGGGAAACAAAGATCAACCTGACATTTCCAGTGTGTTTGTGACGCTGCTTATTTATAGTTACTTTGTCAAAAAAATTATGAATGATCCTCTTCTAACACATTCATGTTAAAACCCCAGAATAGCTGGAAAATCTAATTGACTAGTAATTGTGTGGATGTGTGTTATTACTGCAGCACAGGACAGGAGGCCAGGCCCAGCGTTTGTGACGTTGGCTCTTCTGGTAATTGTCATCCTCTTTATGTGACTGAAGTGCTTTCTGTTTGCTGACCCAGGGCCTTTAGAAAGCAGCCAGCCCATCCTAATAGGATTGGATGGCCACAAGTGATCCAGTGTTTTCCACGAAGGCAGATAAACAGATACCTCCGTCTATGAACCCGGCCAATACTTTACGACATGCGTGTTGTGCCCCGCCATTTTACTCCCGGTGATAAATCCCGCTTTTGTGACCACTGGTGAGTGATGTGGAGCCGAGACAGGAGGAGCACTGCAACAAGAGTCCCCTTCCTTTCCTCGGACTCGTACAGTTAACAACCAGATAACCATCAATTGACAAACTGTCGTCTCTGAGATTCTTAACGAATCTCAAGAGGCGTGCAACCTTTCCCTTAACAGCAGCAGCAGCAGCAGCTCACTGTGAATGCCTTCATAGGGCACTCACAGAAATACTCGGAAATTCAGAACTTCAGCCTTAGTGTGTTATTGCAGGACATAACAAGACTATATTACTTTTGTCAATTTTTTTTTTTTATTAAATAGAGAATAGAGATGCGCCGATCCCGATACAGTATTGGGATCGGGCCTCCGATATCAAATTAATTAAGTATCGGAAAGTATCTGAATATGACATGACGTCGCCGATCTACCTTCCGATACAATAGTATCGGAATAGTAAAATAACAACTTAGTAGTAGTGAGGCCGCGTCCACACATTTGCAGCAACTAGATGGAAGTGACTTCTTCTTTGAGACAGGCGAAAGTCACATCCGCTTAGTTGCCGTAAATGTGCCGCGCGCAAAAACAAAGAAAGCATGTCCTTAATTTGGAGGTACTTTTCACTTGAGACGCAAAAAAGTGCCACGGCAAAGTGCAACATATGTGAAGCCGATGTTCCGAGGGGTGGATTAAAACCTTCAATGTTTAATACCATCAATTTGCAATTTGCATCAATCTGGCACTTTGGCCAGCTGTAAAGTTCTTAAAGTGCTTTATAAATAAAGTTGGTATGGTATGGTATGGTATCAATTTGGCCAAGCATTTACGAAGAAGCCATGCGAAAGAACACGAGGAGCTGGAGCAAGCTAAACAGCAACAACAACAAGCGCAGCAGAGGATAACTGATTCATTCAAGGGGCGTGAAAAACTTCCGACAGACAGTCCGAAGGCTCAAAGGATTACAGAGAAGGTGATAAATTTCTTTGCACTGGATGATCAACCTCTCTTTGTTGTTGATAATGTTGGCTAATGCATTTTTTTTATACTTACATTTTTTGCTATGTAGTCTACTTAAGTATCGGGTATCCAGAAAGTATTGGGAAATAACCAAATTAATATATCGGATTGGATCAAAATTGAAAAAACATAGATCGGAGCATCCCTAAAAGAGAATCAAGGTTAAATAAGCTACCATATTTGGTTCCTTACCTATAAGTGGCAAAAAAAATTTAAAAATCCAAGAAGTATATATAAAAACTAGAAAAGCACTTGGAGAGCGCAGACCTCTGCCAAGGTAGATCAGTCTCTCCCCCCAACACCATTAAAATGTAATCATTTGTTCCTTGTGCCAGTTTCAACATTTCCAGAAAATTTCATCAAAATCCGTCCATAACTTTTTGAGTTATCTTGCTAACAGACAGACGAACAAACAAGTGCATGGACGCTGAGCGTCTACGGGCAAATGCACTGAGCAGAGATCGAATGAGAAAACAGCGCAACAGGAATGTATGAGAAGTGAACAACATCGAGTCTGTTGATTTGTGATGAAGCTGATTCTGAACGAACTCGTCTGTGAGATGAACGTGTTCTAACACATTTGTAGTCAATGAAATGTCAACACAACCGTACATATTTGACCATTTGATTTGAGTAATTTTAGGGGAAGCCGGGCTTCCCTTGCAGTCTATGAGAAATCACCTCTGGTCCACATCCACATCATCCCTTTGAACATCATTCCTTACATTAGTACCATTACTTCATGGTAGCTAACAAAGCAGGTCCACTCACTGTTCATGCAGAGGTGGACCTTACAGACCCTGTAGACCACATTGGACCTGAGATTGTTGACTCATTGTAGCTGTTGCTGTCACTGTTTTGTAATGTGTGTGAAAATGACCAAAAATCGTCACTTGCCCGATAAGGGGTTAATGTCTTTCATTTCTACAACAGCTCTATTGCAACGCCATTTCAATGAATTCCATTGTACTCCTGTCACCAATGATGAAAGACTTAAAACACATGGGCTCTACGTATAATTTTGTGATAACAGAATTCAGTGTTACATCAACAAAATACCCAACGACAAGCGTTTCAATAACTGGCTAAAGACTAGAGGAAATGGGAGTATTATGCTATAAAAAGTGGCATCCTTCCTATCACATGCAGTGTGATTCACCAGGTGGATATTTTGACATTCATTTTACACAAGTCAAACAAAGCTCAATCCCATACGCTACAAACAGGTTTAAAGCCAGTTTTTAATGCTCAAGCCTATTATTAATCAAAAGTGGGCGAGACCACCTACACTGTGGAAAGCGAGCGGTGCAAAAGCAAAGCCCTACAAGCTTTGTTCTCCCTTTTAAGCAGATTAGATAATCATCCTGGGATCGTGAACGTAATAATACTGAAAACACACTCCTAAGTTTGGGCGTTCTTCCTTCCTGTTTGATTCTTACATTAAGGAAAAGTGCCTTTTTCCTGAGCGTCCACACACACACACACACACACACACACACATATGAGTGAAATGCACGGCTGTAATTAGATGTGATTGAGTTTTGTCGGTCTCATGGAGCCTGATGAGTTGAATACTCTTCATAATCAGATGATGGATGGCAGCAGGCAGTGGCCATTTCATTAAGCAGGCTCTCTGCTGCCCTGACTGGATATTGAGCAGAGGTATCAATGCAGAGGTGGAGGCAAAGTGGACTCAGGGGAGGGTGGAAGGAAAGAGGCATAAGAGAGCAGACAGAGGAGAATATGGAGGAGGATACACTGTGTGAGATGAAAGGGCGGGTCGGAGAGGTGGCTGAAGTTCTGAGTTAATATTAAATGTTGAATAATTTAACCGGTAATAGAGAATGTTCTGTTACGTATAAATGAGGATGAATTCCCAAAAGCTAAGAGATGAAAATAGATATATTACCGCTTGGTTGTCGAGTATATCATTAGTCGCTTTTCCATTGACCCTCAAATTGTGAAAATAGAAAAACGACAATTTTAGCCAAGTCTCATTTTTCGATTAAAAGTTTTTGCGCTGGTAAGAGGTGCACTCAAAAAAATAATTAAGCCAAAAATGTTGACTTTATGTATTTTAATTACATGTAAATTTTCCATGTAATTTTATTACATAAGTTTAATGTAAAGAGTTGCATTTAATATAATGTTTTTTTCTATCATATTGAGTCAATATGAATAAATTAAATACCTTCAGTCAGATTTGATTTAGTTAATGCAAACTTTTACCTAAACTGTGTTTGACTGTGACACTCAGCCTTTTTATGTGATCTAGTAAATAAAGTTTACTTTATTTGTTTAGATTCACTTTATACTAAGCATATTCACATTATTTTTGACTTTTTTGGATAAATACACTTTAAATTTCATATATTTCAGTTACATTTTACTTTAAAATATTACTTCATGTTTATTACAGCCAAGAATCATTTTTTGGAGTGTGGTTTGTTGGGCGTAGCGCAAATCACGCAAAACTTTAATGGAAAGACCTTTTTTTGCAGCTTGAGTCAGGTGAATTAAAAAAAAAACGGATGTCGATGTACGTTACAACAAGCGAAGAAGAAGAAGAAGAAGAAACATATCACAGTATGTGTGGACACACCAGGAAACCTGATCATTTTTTTTTAAATTTAGTACGAGATAGAGGGGTAATATATAATAATAATGAATATATCTGTAAATCAACACCATATTTACATTCGTCGCCATGTTTATGGAATGACTTCTTGTGTCATCTTGCAATAATAAATAAACAAATCATTGCATTTGTGATTTAATGGAAAAACGAACATTATGCACTTTTGTTTTTTCAACATTTAGTAGAAAAACGACAATTTTAGCCAAAAGTCTCATTTTTCGATTAAAAGTTTTTGTACTGGCAAGAGGTGGTTTTGTGGGTGTAGCGCAAATGGTATATCACGCAAAACTGCAATGGAAAGACCTTTTTCGCAACTAGAGTCTGGTGAATTGAAAAAAAAAAAAAAACAGATGTTGATGTATGTTACAACAAGCGAAGAAGAAGAAGAAACATGTCACAGTATGTGTGGACACATCAGGAAACCCGATCCTTTTTTTTAAAAAAATTTAGTACGAGATAGAGGGGTAATATGTAATAATAATGAATAAATGTGTAAATCAACACCATATTTACGTTCATTGCCATGTTTATGGAATGACTTCTCGTGTCATCTCGCGATAATAAATAAACAAATCATTGCATTTGTGATTTAATGGAAAAACCGATATTATGCACTTCTGTTTTTTCAACATTTAGTAGAAAAACGACAATTTTAGCCAAAAGTCTCATTTTTCCAGGTCTGTACTGCACTGGTACATTTCAAATATGATAGAAGTATGATATGAAACCAGTGATATTTAAATACCTATCAACAGGGGTGCTGCTATCAATTATGGGTCCCATGAAAGCATAATTGTTGTGGACCCTAAAGAAATTGACTATCTTCTCAATCGGTCCATACACAATGTCACTTACGATACCAGGAAAACAAAAACAAAACTTAACATGCTTTCAACATTCACCTCCCGACTTCTACACCTCACTTATACACGAAATTTTCACAACTTCTATATCCACTGGGCCCCCTCCACTGCTCTATGGGCCCCCCACACATACTGGGCCCCATGAATTTCTCATGTTTACCCCCCCCCACACACACACACACCCTTGTTGGCACCCCAGCCTATCAAGTGCATGTCTTTGGATGGTGGGAGGAAGCCACGCAAACACTGGGAGAACATCCAAACTCCACATACAAAGCCCCCCCACCCCTGTTGATAGGTTAATTGGTTCATCTAAATTGCCCTTAGGTGTGAATGTCAATGATTAGACATGTGATGTGATTAACAACAAAAGTTTTTTTGGGGGGGGCATATTATGTCCATGAGGTGAGTAATGACTAGTATTAGAGTACACTACAAACAAAAAGTTGAGGATATTTCTTTTTTTTTTTGTCATTTTTTTGGGTCATTTTTGCCATTTGTAAATAAAAGTATGTCTGGTCATTTAAAAAAAAAAAAGTGTTTCAATTCAATTCACACACAAAAAAGTAAAAAGCATTGTGCAAGAATCCCAACTGAAAAAAATAGCCCAAAAAACTGAAAATATCCATAACTTTTTGTCTGTAGTGTATGTTAAAATGTGAGAAAACATCAAATTAGCAGCATTTAATGTTTTTATTTCATAGTTTTCACACAGTATATCAGTAAAAACATGTTTTGTTGCTTCAAAAATTAAACACACGGTGTCCAGCTTGGTGGACATTTTTGCAACTCCATGAAAAATAGCTTCATAAAAAAAAAAAAAATAAAAAATAATAATAATCACATTGTTTTTTAATGCCCAAAGAGGAGTAAAGAAAAAAAAAATCTTGATTAATGTTCTCATAATTCATGCATGAAAGGGTTAAGGATAGTATTGATCCTGTTGATAAGATAGAGGTCTCAGAACCTGGTGTAGCAAATATGATACAAATGGTTTTAAAGCATTAAAACGTTTATGAGTGGTTTCCAGTTCTGGTCTGAAAATGGAAAAATGACCACAACAAGACAACAACTCATATAGTAAATAAAAAAAAAAAAAAACAATCACACAACAGACACTGATAACATTACATTACATGTCTGTCATGTCTGTCTAGTGTTTCTGTGATCAGTTAATTTGTTCATTTGGATCCAGATTAACATGTTACAAAAACAAAGACATGGAATGAAAATTACTGTGTTTTTGTGTGTGTTTTTTTTTTTTAAACCATGGCAGTCTGGTTGCTTTTAAGAGAGCATCTTCAGTTCCTCCTAAGAAAGGACCACGTGACGACACTGAAAGTACTGTAAATATTTCATAAGGAAAAGAAAAAAACTGAGACTGTTTTAGAGCTGCTTTTCAAAAACGATTACAGTGATCTGAGCGGAAATGGACGGCTGAGACGCATCACTGTTTACTAAAGACCCCTTATGTTCAGATTCCTGCTAGAACCCTCACATTTATTACGTCGATCTCCCACTAGACAACTGTCAGAGCTGTTTCATGACCAAGCTAAACAACAACAAAAAAAAAAGTTTTAAGAACTGATATAAATGTATAGACCACAGGTGTCAAACATGCGGCTAAATGGGGCTAAATCCGGCCCGCTAAAGGGTCCAGTCCGGCCCTAAGGATGAATATGTGAAATACAAAAATTACACTGAAAATATTAACAATCACAGATGTTAAAATAATTTTAGGTCAGTTAATTCTCAAGTGGATCAGACCAGTAAAATACTATCATAAAAAACTATAAATAATGAAAACTGCACATTTGTCTCTTTGTTTTAGTGTAAAAAATGTAAAATTACACAAAAATGTTCACATTTACAGACTAGTCTTTTACAAAAAAAGTGAATATCTGAAATGTCTTAAAAGAAGTATGTGGAATTTTAATAATATTCTCCCTGTTATTTAATGTTTGGTGTATTTGTAGATTCACTGTGATCTCTAAGTTGTGATTTACATGGATAAATGATAAACTAAGACGTAATATTGTTAACACTGTACATATTTTACTAAAGAATTTTCAGGTTGTTCATATTTGTTCATGTTATGTTCAAGTACAATTCATAGATGTTAACATTTTAATTGAGGAATTTTAAGTGTATTTTTTACGTGTAATGTAGGATATTTAAGCATATTTAAGTGTACTTTTGTGTGTATTGTTGGATATTTAAGCATATTTAGGTGTATTTTTGCATGTATTGTAGGATTTTCAAGCATATTTAAGTGTAATTTTGTGTGTATTGTAGGATTTTTGAGCATAATTAAGTGTATTTTTGCGTGTATTATAGGATCTTTAAGCATATTTAAGTGTATTTTTGTGTGTCTTGTGGGATATTTAAGCATATTTAAGTGTATTTTTGTGTGTCTTGTGGGATATTTAAGCATATTTAATTGAATGATTTTGTTTACTTAATTGAAGATTTTTTTTTTTTTTTGCTTAATTCAAGATTTTTTCCTTAATTCAAGCTAATTTTTTTTTGGCTTAATTCAATTCAAGACTGTGGAATTTTTGCACTTGGCAAAAACATCCCAGGGGCCGAACTGGACCCTTTGGTGGGCCGCATGTTTGAGACCCCTGCTGTAAATGTACGTGTGGATAGAAGATCAATGCAAAGGTCATTTGTTAGCTTAATGAAACAGATAATTACCCTCATGTATGAACATGTGAGAGTTTGATAAATATTCACATTAAATATGGTGTTTTTTCTAATATATATGTATTAGGGATATAATGATTACCGGTATAATGATAAACCGCGGTAAAATCCCAGACGGTTAGTTTTACCATTTAAATTCTAAATATCATGATAACCGTGTTTGATTACCGCACTTTTAGGGGAAAAAACCCTAAGTAAAGATCTGCTTTTATGTCAAATATTTGAGTATAGTTTTAATTTATTACAATTTTAATTGTATATACCTAATATTTGGAACCAATATTCACTTTTAAAGTCTTTGAAAAGGTTTGTTAAGCATCTGTGTGTTATTTATGCACTAAATTATATACATTTTTCAAATTGGATTTTATATTTTTTGGTGTTTTTTGTCCTTTTGTGTTGATACAGTAGGTTAAAGTGAAAAAATAATAGACAGTTGAAATAGATGAAGTTGTGCTGAAAAAAAGATACCAAACAAAAGTATAGTAAACATTTGTTTATATAGTATATAAAGGCAAAATCAAAAGGACTGGAAAACAGACAAAATAGGCTCAGACCACTGAGTGTTAATATGTGAATGTTTCTGCAACAGAAGGTACATTGTGCCTATTATTTTATTTGGTTTTTTGTTGTTTTTTTTAATACAACTTGGTTAAATCATTTCAGTGTGTGTATTAGTACTTTTTGAACATTTTGAGCACAGTTTCAACAATACCGCGATAATAATGATAACTGATTATTTTAGTCACTATAACCGTGATATGAAATGTTCATACCGTTACATCCCTAATATATATGTGTGTGTATATATATATATATATATATATATATATATATATATATATATATATATATATATATATATATATATATATATATATATTAGTTTATCCAGTCTCTGCCTGGTAAATGATCTAACTGAGCAGGATTACCGTGAGTATATTCTGTAAAAGCAGAGGAGGCACGACAGCCATGGGTGGGTGAGTGGATGTGGATGATGGGGAGGACAAGTGGGAGGTGGGAGTCAGAGGAGGAGTGGGTTTGAAGGGCAGGGAGAGGTGAGGGACGGAAACAGAGGAGGGAGGGAGGGAGGGAGGGAGGGGCACATGGGAGATGCTGCAGGTCTCAGAAAAAAAAACATAAAAAAAAAAACATAAAAAAAACCAAAAAACACTACAGCCTTTGGTGATGAAGAGAGGATGGAGATGAGGAAGAGGAGAGCAAGGTGTGTGTGTGTGTGTATGTGTGTATGTGTGTGTATGTGTGTGTTTGGGTGTATGTGTCAGCAAGCGCATGTGCGGAAGTGGCCGGCTTTGGCAGGGTGATGGATTGCCTGTTCTGTGCCACGCATTTTCTAATCAACCCACAGCCACATCCTGGGGGTGGAGAAAAGAGAGGGAGAGAGAGAGAGAAAGAGAGAGAGAGAGAGAGAGAGAGAGAGTCAGAGGGAAACGGTGAGAGAGGGAGGAGTGAAACAAAGAAAAAGCTGCCTGACAAAGGAAGACAAAGGAAGGAGAGAATAATAGATAAAGGGGATGCAGCCCATAGGAGCCGAGTGGAGTCGCTGGAGGGTCTGTGGTGAGAAGCACTGCTGCTGCCGCTGCTTCTGCTGATGGTGCTCAGGCCAAACAAATGACACACACACACATATGCACACACACACACAGATTATACAACACTGCATATAACACCGCCCCGTAAACCACGCAAAACCGACCGAAACCATGCAACACATGAGCCTGTACACAGAGCGCTGCAACTGAAATCATCACAACACAAAACACACATCACATTTCTGCTTCTAACCCTGTCATTTTTTTTTAAAACGCCAAACCATGTAAGAAGCCTCATCTTAAATTAATTCGAGAAGCAAACTATTTTTATTATTTTGTTTATCCCTCCGGTATCCCGTCCACCAAGGCCCTTACTAAGCACCAAGTGTGCCTTTTTGGCACACTTGTGGAATAATGTCAAAAAAAATTTTCATACAGTTTGTTTTTAATTCTTTTACACTTTTTTTCTATTTCATCAACTTGAGCCGTAAATAAAAACACCAAATACTCAATAATTGTCACATTTTTTAACCCTTTAAATGCCGTGTTTGTAATGTAAACAAACCATTAACATCACAAATTTCTGGCGACCCCAGACATTCAAAACAGAGACTTTGTTTTTTACTAAAATTAATTTGTTTTTTTTATCATGTAATAGTTTGCTATACTATGTTGCAAATAAACATTAATTTTAGACAATGTTTAGTCTATATAATGTGCATTATTATGGATGGAGGCAGAAAAGCCAGGTGTAGATTACTGCACAAAGTGAGAATTTTATTTAATTTTATTTTTAGTTATCAGGATATGCACAGTCAGTCCAGCTTGGATTTACAAGGCTGACAGTTAATACTGAACAAACAAGAACTCAAACTATGAATTATGAAAGAGCTGCAGCATCTGAAACTGACCACAATGAACATTTGACAGATAAAGAGAACCACAGTGCTTCAGTTTCAGCTTCCCAGTTTGTCATGTCTTTGATGGATTGGGATTGTCTCTGTCAACTCACCATATATTTTTTATTAATAAGTTTTTTTTTTTTTTAATCAATTACTATAAATTTCAGGTGACCCCATTTGAATTCCAGGTGACCCCACGTGGGGTCCTGACCCCAAGGTTGAAAAACACTGATTTATGGTAATGACAACAAACTGCATTTTCTCAACAACAAATCACAGACATCTGATGAAAATGGAAAATCAATCTAGTAATGATGAATATTCCATGAACAGAATATCAAATGCTGAAGGTGAAGCGGTTGTATTGAATTTCTATAGAAAATCACAGGTGGTCTAATAAGTCTTTCCAAAGCTGCATAATGTACATGTAGCACGAACCGACCTACATGAATACAGATCGAACATTAATGAAGGCAGGTCTGTATAAAATACCATATGTAAATAAACTATAGCAGTAAAATATGGCCAATATTACAAATATCTTCACTGTCGGTCCATTTTTGGTCTTTTTTTGTCATAAAATGATTCTTTTGGTCAGCTGTCAAGTTAGCCTGATGGTTTCACAGATACTAAACCAATGAAAAGTGTTGTGATTACATGTCTTAAGTCCATTCAGTTAGTTAAAACAGGGGTTCCCAAAGTGGAGTACGCGTACCCCTAGGGGTTTTGGTAGAAGCCCAGTGGGTACTTAAAATTTTAGGGGAAAAATACATGAAATAAGTCATCATGTACCAAATATAAAATAAACAAAGAGAATTAATGCTAAAATATAAAACACAATAAATAAATTCATATAATAGTTTTTTTTGTCAATCATCTTGTTAAAGCTTTTGTAACATTTTAAGAACATTTACATTTTATATTATTCAAAATGAGTTTATTTGAGTAGCTAAGTAATTATTTTTGTAGATGAAAGGTTCAATAATTAATTAATGACCAATTTATTTATTTTTCTTATCAATGAAATGGGGCACTTTTCAGTTTATATTTTGCAAACAAAATTTACTTTAAAAAATGTGTTACTTTTTATATATTACAGTTAAATATAAGTTTTTTGTTTGCAAAGTTTTGAAAATACAAACAGACACCTTTGGCACAGGAACAAATTTTGTCTAATTTTTTTCAATCAAAAATGCTGAAGTTAGAGTTGTGAGTACTTGGCTAAAAACATATATTCCAGGGGCCACTCCACTGTAAAAAGTTTGAAAACCACTGATTTAGAATATACATCATTACCCTGCCCCCCCGAAGGGGAGGCAAGGGGTGTTGTTTTTGGTTCAGTTTGTTTCTTTGTTTGTTAACACTCTAGCAGCAAAACTATTGGTTGAATTCATACCAAATTGGATTTATAGATTGCCAGCGACCCAGAATAGATGTCAGTATATTTTGGGAAAAGTAGGTCAAAAATCCAATTTTTTTTAAAACGAATTTCTAAAATCTTTTTTTTATTGGTCCCATTTACTTATAATGGGTGAAAATTCACATCTGTAGAAGCAGAACTATTTATTGAATTCATACCAAATTGGGTTTATAGATTGCCAGTGATCCAGAATAGATGTCAGTACATTTTGGGAAAAGTGGGTCAAAATTAAATTTTTTTATGAATTTAAAAAAAATTTTTTTTTTGGTCCCATTTACTTATAATGGGTGAAATTTCACATGTCTGTAGCAGCAAAACTATTGGTTGAATTCATACCAGATTGGGTTTATAGATCGCCAGTGACCCAGAATAAATGTGATTCCATTTTGGGAAAAGTAGGTCAAAGTTAAATTTTTTTATGAATTTTTAAATTGTTTTATTTCTGCCTTTGACTTATATAAATTTTGCTTCAATTTGCTTAAATCTCACATATAGAGCCTATTGATATGCTGACATCAGCACACACACACATGATGACATCAGCTGGATCGATGCCAAAATAAGCTACAATATGTGCGAGGGACGGGGTTTGTTGTGCCTGGAACCACTTGTTTTTTCAGTTTCCTGAAAAATAACTGAGGTTTCTGCCTGACAGTGGCAATATATAGAATAACACGTAAACAAAACACTGCCTATGTCCGTATGATGTGAAAAAATACATGTATGTGTCGCCAAAATGATGAAATATGACATAATACAGCATTTTACAGCACAACAACATAATCCAATAGATGTTTTTCTACTGTCACATGCTATATATTGTCGTATTGCACAGTCTTACATCACTATCCATTAAACATGTTTACATTTAGATCACAAACACATTCTGAGTGTTTAATAGGGAAAAGCTGTGTCTCTTTTTATGAGTAATACAATATAATGAGGATGAGTGTCACCAATACAGTGTGACTCAATGTGGTCCAGATGAAATCATCACAGCATCACATGATCAGCAGCATTTTTCTATTTATCTGCAGAAAAACGGGAGTTCATGAAAAGGAAAAGGCTGCTTACTAACAGGCTGAACAGGAAGGTTATATTTATACATATACATGATGATGATCTGCTGTAGTGATGTAACGATTACCGATATGATAAACAGCGGTAAAATAAAAAAAATAAATAAAAATTAAAAAAAAAAAAAAAATCATGGTAACAAAAAAAAAAAAAAAAAGGTTAGTATTACCATTTAAATTCTAATTATCATGATAAACGTGTTTGATTACTGCACTTTGAATACAAACTTGATATGGAAAATGGTCCAACAATGGCGATAAGGTGCCATCTTTAATGCACATTTGTATGTTTGGCATTCACTGTTTCAGACTCATGTTTGTTCAGGTTCCACGTTTAGACCAGTATGAGCTAAAGTGGATCACAATCAGTCAAATAAGAACAGAATAAACTAGAAATAATGACAAATACAAATGTTTCTCACACCATTACACTAAAAATACACTAAAGTATACAAAAATATGCAAAAATACACTAAAAGTATACTAAACTACACTAAAAATATGCAAAAATACACTAAAATATACCAAAAATATGGAAAAATACACTAAAAACATATAAAAGTATACAATAAATATGCAAAAATACACTAAAAACATGCTAAAGTATACTAAAAATAAGCAAAAATACACTAAAGTATACAAAAATATGCAAAAATACACTAAGAATATACTAAACTACACTAAAAATATGCAAAAATACACTAAAATATATGAAAAATATGGAAAAATACACTAAAAACATACAAAAGTATACTAAAAATAAGCAAAAATACACGAAAGTATACAAAACATATGCAAAAAAACCCACTAAAAACATACTAAAGTATTCTAAAAATAAGCAAAAATACACTAAAGTGTACAAAAAATGCAAAAATACACTAAAAACATACAAAAGTATACAATAAATATGCAAAAATACACTAAAGTATACAAAAAATATGCAAAAATAGACTAAAAACATACAAAAGTATACAATAAATATGCAAAAATACACTAAAAACATGCTAAAGTATACTGTACTAAAGTATACTAAAAATAAGCAAAAATACACTAAAGTATAGAAAAAATATGCAAAAATACACTAAAAACATACAAAAGTATACAATAAATAAGCAAAAATACACTAAAGTACAGAAAAAATATGCAAAAATACACTAAAAACATTCAAAAGTATACAATAAATAAGCAAAAATACACTAAAGTATCCAAATATATGCAAAAATACACTAAAAACATATTAAAGTATACTAAAAATGAGAAAAAATACACTAAAGTATACAAAAAATATGCAAAAATACACTAAAAACATACAAAAGTATACAATAAATAAGCAAAAATACACTAAAGTATACAAAACATATGCAAAAATACACTAAAAACATACTAAAGCAGACAAAAGATGTGCAAAAATACATATAAATACATATCTTTAATGCACATTAGTATTTGTTGATGTTTACATGTTAATATTTGAATGTTTCTGCAACAGAAAGTACATTGTGCCTATTATTATTATTATTATTAATAATATTATCTTTTTTTTTGTTGTTGTTGCTGTTGTTTTTGTTTTTCTTCAAATTATTTCAGTGTGTGTATCAGTACTTTTTGACCATATTTCAACAATATCGCAATAATAATGATAACCGTGATAATAATTTGGGTCACAATAACCGTAATCTGAAATTTCCACATCGTTACATCCCTAATCTACTGTAACCTCCGTAAAAAAAGGTAGTGAAGTGTACTATCAGGGGCTTTGATATGGTAAGTCGACAACCCCGCCTCGCTCCCAGCATTCCCTCTCTCTCTCTCTCTCTCTCTCTCTCTCTCTCTCTCTCTCTCTCTCTCTCTCACCGCCTACTGCAGGGGAAAGGCGAGTGTGTGGGAGAGGGAGGAAGAAAGGCAGCGAGAAAGAATAAGAGTCAAATTTGTCTCTTCCTGAAACAAATGAGCAGAGAGCTAAAAATATCAAAGCGGCTGACAAATTGAACTGTGCGGTGAATTATGACCAAATCTGATCACAACCACCTTCTTCTGATAAAGGCGTAGTTCGGTTTGAGGGGTACGCTGCTTTTGTTTTAAACCACGCTGTAAAACGTTAAGTCCGATTTTCTAAATGACTCCTGTGTGTGTGTGTCCGTGACTTATTTACGTCGGTGTTTTTCACATTTGAGAGCATCAACGTGTCTGCTCTGCATTATGTAACCGTTTGTACTGTACAAATCCAGTGTTATGAAGCGTTCTGTTACCCTCCCCCACCACCAAATCCAACCTCCGCTCCTTCTATTTCTTTCACTTTTCTGCTTACTCCATTCATTCCTTTTCCTGATTCTTCCTACTCTTTTTTCATTCCTTTTTTAAACCCATAAAATCTTGCAGAGCGTAACATACGAAAGCATAGTTTTCAGATGTAAAACGAGTGGATTATTTTGACATTGAACTCATTTTGTGCAAAAAAAACCCCCAAAAAACAGGGGTGTAAGAAAATATCGGTATTGCAATATATCACGATATTTCACTTCACGATACTGTATCGATATTTTTAGGTATTTATTCAAATGCAGATATTGTGTCGGTTCATTTTTGTTTTTTGTTTTTCCAGCTCTTTTATTTCTATATTCACATGGGTTTTGTTGTTCTGTTGTTTGTTTTACTACAGAAGTACTATTGTGATATTGCAGGTCATAAATGTAGTTTTTTAAAATTGATAACGCTGTTTTGTTAAATACTGGATAATTCAATCATCCTAAAAGCACTTTTTACTGTCTGAAAGAGGCAGATGTTTTTTTTAATTTTTTTTTATTGTGAACGAACAAAAATAATGTTCTGATGTTGGATGATTCGGGGACTGAACACTATGGATTATTTTCGCAATAGAATACGAACATTTAAGCAGGATCTTAAACTGTAATGTCTGTAAAACTTTATTTATTTATTTATTTATTATTTATTTATTTATTTATTTATTTATGTGTTTTTTGTTCTGGTGAAGCTGTGTGTTCAAACTTTATTCACGCAAATGCTGCACTTTAAGTTTTTCCAGAAAATATCTTTTAAAAAAAGAAACAAAACAACAAATATTGCCATGTTAACAGTATCGTGATATATCGTGATATATCGCATTGTGATCCAAGTATTGTGATTTGTATTGTATCACCAGATTCTTGCCAATACACAGCCCTAATAATAACATTACAACATTACTGTAATATCACATGCAATAATCTGTTCACATTTCAGTCATTTCTCCTCCTCTTCTATGTTTATTTATTTATTTACTTACTTATGTCTACTTATTATTATTTATGGCTGTCCAAATTAACACATTGAGGCTGATTAATCCATCATCATGATTAATCTGATAAAAAAAATGTTGACGCAGTTAACCAATCAGCAGCGCAGAAGTAACAAAGTATAAGTACTTTCTAATGTACTTAAGTAGATTTTTTTAGGTCCTGCAAATTATTTTGATCAGTGAATCTTCTTTTAGTTTTTCACTTCCTTGCCCACTATCCGTCCGCATTTCGTTTAATGTTTTTGTTTTGATCAGCGCATTTTTATTCATGTACAGTCTTTCAAACATACAAAAAGTAAGACAAACACTGAGAATATACTTATTCTCTTACTCCATTCATTACTTTTCCTGATTCTTCCTACTCTTTTTTCATTTCTTTTTTAAACCCATAAAATCTTGCAGAGCGTAACATACGAAAACATCATTTTAAGATGCAAAAGGAGTGGATTATTTTGACATTGAACTCATTTTGTGCAAAAAAAAAAAAAATAACCAGGGGTGTAAGAAAAAATCGGTATTGCAATATATCGCAATATTTCACTTCACGATACTGTATCGATATTTTTAGGTATTTATTCAAATGCAGATATTGTGTCGGTTCATTTTTGTTTTTTCCAGCTCTTTTATTTCTATATTCACATGGGTTTTGTTGTTCTGTTGTTTGTTTACTACAGAAGTACTATTGTGATATTACAGGTCATAAATGTTTTTTTTTTTTTTTTAAATTGTTGTTTAAATTGTTTTGTTAAATACTGGATAATTCAATCATCCTAAAAGCACTTTTTACTGTTTGAAAGAAGCAGATGTTTTTTTTTTTTTTTTTTTTTTTATTGTGAACGAACAAAAATAATATTCTGATGTTGGATGATTCGGGGACTGAACACTATGGATTATTTTCGCAATAGAATACGAACATTTAAGCAGGATCTTAAACTGTAATGTCTGTAAAACATTTTTTATTTATTTATTTATGCATTTTTTGTTCTGGTAAAGCTGCGTGTTCAAACTTTATTCATGCAAATGCTGCACTTTAAGTTTTTCCAGAAAAAAATATTTTAAAAAAAGAAACAAAACAAAAAATATTGCCATGTTAACAGTATCATGATATATCGCAATATATCGTATTGTGATCCTAGTATCGTGATTTGTATTGTATCGCCAGATTCTTGCCAATACACAGCCCTAATAATAAAATTACAACATTACTGTAATATCACATGCAATAATCTGTTTACATTTCAGTCATTTCTCCTCCTCTTCTATGTTTATTTATTTACTTACTTACTTATGTCTACTTATTATTATTTAGGGGCTGTCCAAATTAACGCATTGAGGTGGATTAATCCAAAATCACGATTAATCTGATACAAAATGTTCACACAATTAAATAATCAGCAGCACAGAAGTAAAAAAGTATAAGTACTTTGTTATTGTACTTAAATACATTTTTTTCGGTCCTGCAAATTATTTTGATCCATGAATCTTCTTTTAGTTTTTCACTTCCTTGCCCACTATCTGTCCGCATTTCATTCATTTTATTTATTTATTTATTTATTTTTTGATCAGCAAATTTTTTATTCATGTACAGTCTTTCAAACAAACAAAAAGTAAGACAAACACTGAGACATAATTTTTTTTTTTTTTTTAACCTGTTTCTGCATGTTTTTGTGGGTTTCCTGTCGGGTACCAGACCTGGTGCAGGACTCTGATCAGTACCATTCACTGTGGAATTACAAACGTTTCTGCTTTAGCCTGGTTAAATAAGTAATGTTTCATTCATGGTAAAAAAAAAAAAAAATGCAGTTTTACTTTTTACTTGAACTAAACATGGAGAATCAGTGTTCAGTTTCTATGCTTCATATATTTGGAACAAACTACCAGAAAATATCAGGTCTGCTGAGAGTCTGAGTTCTTTTAAGCCCAGGTTACAGACTCACCTGTTCACTGCTGCCTTTGACTACAAGGCTTTTGACTTTTTTAAATTTTATATTCTCTTTTGAAACTCTGCACTGCAACTCTTACTTTAATGTGTGTTTTTATATTTTTGGATTTTATGTGTCGTTTTCTTACTTGCTGTTTTTAATCACCTTTTACACGTTTCTTTTATAATGTTTTAAATGTGTTTCTTTTTTCAACGTCCTGTGTGTGAAGCACCTTGAATTGCCTTGTTGCTGAAACGTGCTATACAAATAAACTTGCCTTGACTTACTTTTGTACTTTATTAAAATTGAGAAGTTGTACTTTTTTACTTTTACTTAAATAAAGGAGTTGAATCAGTACTTCTACAATTAGGACAGAATATTTTTTCACACAAGTAGCTGTACTTCTACTTAAGTACAGAATGTGAGTACTTTTGCCACCTCTGCTGCTAGCGCATTTGGGTCAGTTTGTCCAAGTGGAGTTAGCATCACACATGTGCAGCAGAACCAACCCATAAAGATGGAAGACGCTAAACAGTACGTTGGTCCTCTGGATGGAAATATGAGGACATAAAAACCCAGACGGAACAGTCAACTGACATAAAATATTATACACTCTGCAGGAAGGAGTTTTCTTTTCACCGAAGCACTTCCAGTTTAAAATACCACATTTACGAGAAGCATACATTAGTCGGGGAATCTGCTAGCATTTCAGCTAATGCGTTCCCCAGCTTGCGACAGCTTTCTTGAGTCTTTTTGGTCATGCAAAATGAAACGCGATTAATATAGATTAAAAATGAATGATAATTAATCGTGAATCGAAATTAATCCACAGAAACCCTGTGATTAATCTGATTAAAAACTGTAATTGTTTAACAGCACTATTATTATTATTATTATTATTATTATTATTATTATTATTATATTTATTTATTTATTTATTTATTTTTTATCTGTACTTTGCTCTGTTTCCATTTCTATTTTAAATGTGTGGCTGCTCTGTTTTCTTTTTTCTTTTTTTTTCTGTAAAGACTCAAACATCTACCATCGACCAAAACCATCTACTGATGTAAACTGTTTAATACCTGTTGATCCACTAATCCTATCAATACATGTAAATAATTGGTGTAAAATGCAGTTTGTCATCTTTTCATGGGAATCACATATGACCCATTTGGACGTTCATAGGCTCCGCAGTTACCGTGGAAACACTGTCATCTTCTACAACATAGATTCACCAGTAAAACCCATGGAGTTGGATCAATGACAGAAGTTGTTGATTGATATCCTTTGCTGAAAAAGTCACTTTTTCTTCAGTTTTCTCTGTTTTTCATGTAATAACCCTCAACTTTAATCTGAGGTGTTATGAACATATACATGATCAGTGAATTAAATATTGGAAAATACATGATTTATACTGGAAAAATGCAAAATACAGAGGATTATTTTTTAATAAATGATGATACGTCACTTAGGAAATGTTAACTATAGAGCAAGGGTGTCAAACTCATTTTAGTCCAGGGGCCACATTCACCCCAATATGATATGAAGTGGGCCGTACCAGTGAATTAATAACATAGTAATATATAAATAATGCCAACTCCAAACATTTCCATGTGTTTTATAGTGAAAAAAGCAAAATTACATTATGGAAACATTTACATCTATAAACTGTCCTTTTAAAAATGTGAATAACATGAACAACCATGAAAAAACTGAAATTTATTTTTAAAAAATAATAGCAATTTCAACTATATTTTTTATCATTTGTAAATGTGCATTACAACTTACAGATCACAATGGATCTGCAAATTTACAAAATATTTTAGTAACTGGCAGAATATTAGTAAAATTGCACTTATTTCTCTTAATACATTTCTAGTTTTTCATATTTTTTGTGAAAGGCTGGTTTGTAAATTTACACATTTTCATATAATTTCACTTTTTTTTTTTTTACACTAAAACAGAGGACACATTTGGAATTGTCATTATTTGTAAGTTTTTATGGTAGTATTTTACTGATCTGACCCACTTGAGACTAAAAGTAGGGTTTTTTATGGCCCCTAAAGTAAAACAATTGACTGTTAATATCTTGAGTGTCATTTTTGCATTTCATAAATTCATCCTATGGGCCGGACTGGACCCTTTGGCCGTATGTTTGACACCTATGCTATAGAGAAAGAAAAAAATCATTTGGGAACTACCATAAAAGTAGCACTGGGTCTTTATGGGTTAAATGTTCATTTCATTTCACTATTGAACCTGTGCATCGTAATTTTACTCATCATACCAGTGTTGACAGACAATAAAGACTCTTGAATCAGTATGTCATTATGTCGCTGTGGAAGTAGGGATGGTACTGTTTTCAAGATCCCATCTAGATTCAGCAGCTCAACACATTAGAAAAGTTCACAGGGAAGTCAAATGGCTGGAAGCTAGCTTAAACACTCAAACACCTGACAGAGAGCATATTGACCTTTGTAGACATCTGAGAATCCAACACCAGCATTAGAAAAGGACTGGTCTGAATATTTCAATATCAGCGACAGGGGCTTCGACAAAGACTTCATTAGCATAACATTTCAGCGTAATATCAAAATGTCGTGTCATGGACTTCAAATAGTAATGTGGACGTAAAAGCAGCGTAATGTATAGACGTCTGTAAGGTTAGTATATAGACATACATACCACAACCAACATGTCAAATAGCTTTAACCCTATTTTTACAGTGACTTCAACAGGATTTTTCCTCCAGATCCACTCTTTCCTAACTGATCCGTCACCATTTATTATGATATTATGCCCTGCAGTTTACATTTTTCAGTGAAAATGTGGTATTTTACTTAATTTACTTCACTGATCAGACCAGTGTTTTTTTTTGAACAAACGCCCCTTTACGCCCCCAGAATTGTTTTTTTTTTTTTTGGGGGGGGGGGGGGGTCAGTGGGCAGCTGTGATAGCACTCTGTAGGGAATGGCCCCCCTTACGTCATCATTGTCGTGTACAATCCCCTTTCTGAAGCGGGGGGGGGGCAGGTCTGATGGAGCTCATATATCTATACAATAGGTAGCACCCCCTTGCGATGGGGGGGGGGTTGTAAACACAACAGATGTTACCACCAAAAACGGGTGCCATGATGTACCTTGTTGTGGAGGAGCAAGTGGGGGCATACCACGCTGCTTGATATTGATACTTATACAGACTAACACCCCCCATTTCGGTCTCAGCGCCCCCCTTTCTGCTTTCTTGTTTCTCTGATGAAACACTAAAGACTAATGTAGAAGTTCATAAAACCTCAGAGTAAATTCAAAGGTTATTATATCTAAACAGAGAAAACTGAATTGAAACAAAATTGATGTTTTTATAAACATTTGAAATTTCACCCATTATAAGTAAATGGGACAAATAAAAGAATTTAAAAATTCATAAAAAATTTTTAATTTTGACCTACTTTTGCCAAAATGTAACCACACATATTCTATGTCACTGGCAGTCTATAAACCAAATTTGGTATGAGTAAAACCAATAGTTTTGTTGCTACAGACATTTGAATTTTGCCTGTTATAAGTAAATGAAGAAAAAAAAAAGAGTAAAAATTCATAAAAAATTATTACTTTGATCTATGTTTCCCAAAATGTAATGCCATTTATATTGAGTCACTAGCAATATATAAACCAAATTTGGTATGAATTCAAGCAATAGTTTTGCTGCTACAGACATTTGAAATTTTGTCCATTATAAGTAAATGGAGGAGAAAAAAAAAGATTTGAAAAATAGTTTTGTTGCTAGAGTGTTAACCATCAAAGAGACAAAGAAACCGAACCAAAAGGTAATTATTTCCCCCTGGGATTACTGAAGTATTCTGATTCTGATGTGTTTCAGGTGTGATAGAATATTTGGACTTTCTGAAACTCTGCTGAAAACCTAATGCAGATAGATATAAAACACTCTTTTAAAATGAAACCGGTGCACCCTTAGAGGAACAATGCTGATTCTTGGATAAAGTATTCTCTGGCTCTGAACTGGAGTCCAATAAAACTGCCAGAAGAAACATCCACTTTTTCAGGTGAAGAGGCTGTACTTTTCCCATGACTAGACAATGGTTTCAGGACGTTTATGAATACACAACACAGAATAGTGCTTATTTTTCATGATTTTGACAGTTTTATATACTGGCTGTTTTTTTTCTTTACCCTCAAAGACCTAAAGAGCCACTGGTGACCAAACACATCTACTGATCTGAAAGGTTTAATGACTTTTCAACCACTAATCCTATCAATACCGTTGAAATAATTCAGGTAAAATGCAGTTTCTTTGCTTTTCAGCAGCATAATATGTTTCTTTTTTTTGGACGTTCAGAGGCTCCACAGTGAAAGTGGAAACATCGTCATCTTCTGTAACATTGATTCACCAGTAAAACCAATAGAGTTTGTGAAATGACAGTGGATGGAGGTGCTTGTTTTTTGCTGAAAAGGTCTTTTTTTACTGCAGTTTTCTGTGTTTTGATATAATAACCTTTGGATTTACTCAGAGCTTTTATGAACATTGACATGACCAGTGAATTAAATAAAGGAAAACACCTGATAAGATAAGATAAGATAAGAATAAGATAAGATAAGATAAGATAAGATAAGATAAGATAAGATAAGATAAGATAAGATAAGATAATAAAACGAGAATAAGATAAGAAAGGATAAGATGAGAATAAGATACCATAAGATAAGTTAAGATATGATAAGATAGGATGAGATAAGAATAAGATAAACTAAGAATAAGATAAGATACAAATAAGATAATAAAAATAAGAATAAGATAAGATAGGATAAGATAAAAATAAGATAAGCTAAGAATAAGATAAGTTACAAATAAGATAAGAATAAGATATGATATAAGATAAGATATGATAAGATAAGATACGATAGGATGAGATAAGAATAAGATAAGCTAAGAATAAGATAAGATAGGATTAGATAAGATAAAAATAAGATTAGCTAAGAATAAGATAAGAATAAGATATGATATGATAAGATAAGTTAAGATATGATAAGATAAGATAGGATGAGATAAGAATAAGATAAGCTAAGAATAAGATAAGATACAAATAAGATAAGATAATAAAAATAAGAATAAGATAAGATAGGATAAGAATAAGATAAGATAAGAATAAGAATTAGATAAAAATAAGATAGGATAAGAATAAGATAAGGATAAGAATAAATAAGAAAAAGTTAAGTTAACTTAAGATAAGATAAGAATAAGATAAGATAGGATAAGATAAGAATAAAAATCAGATAAAAATAAGATAGGATAAGAATAAGATAAGATAAGAATAAGTTAAGTTAACTTAAGATAAGATAAAATAAGATAAGATAAGATATGACTTTATTTATCCCACTGTGGGGAAATTTCACAGCTAGCAGCAACTTACAACATTCAATTACATAACATGATATTCAATGAAAAACGCAAATGCAGCGTATGATATCAATAGATAAAATAAATGGTGATAAATCAGTGAGGAAAGGTTATTTAATTTGGAAATCATCCCTCTAAGTCTGTCAGATGAGACAGTTTTCTACAGTTTAACAAACTCAGAACACAAATTTACACAAGCTTTAATGTGCAAGTACAGTTTATCAGCAGTGCTCTGACCTCATGGCTCTTTGGAAATCAACATACGGTAAATCTCAGTCCTACAGGGAGAAGGCGGCGACAAGGAGGAAAACTTCCTCCCTAAGGGAAAGGTACAGGTGGATGCTTAATGAACAACACACCGCCACAAAACCACACAACAACAATAACAACAACGTTCCTTTAAAAGCATGTCATGATGTCAGTAAAATTACGTCATATGACCCATGAGAGTTAAACTGTAATAGGTTTATTATGATGCTCATTTGATGGGACTTTGTGTTCGGCGTCATAAACCCGGCTCAGATGTAGCTAACAGCAGTGATGTACGAGTGTCCCGTCTGCTCCTAAATGGCCCTCCTGTCTGGGATGCACTAAGGCACAGGTGTCAAACATGCGGCCCGGGGGCCAAATCCAGCCCACCAAAGGGTCCAGTCTGGCCCGTGGGATGAATTTTTGAAATGCAAAAATTACACTGAAAATATTAACAATCAAGAATGTAAAATTTATTTTAGGTCAGTTCAATCTAAAGTGGGTCAGATCAGTAAAATACTATCATAAAAAAAAAAAAAATTAAATAATGACAACCATTTTTTCCCCACTTTGTTTTAGTGTAAAAACAGTAAAATTACACAAATGTTTACATTTACAGACTAGCCTTTCAAAAAAATGTGAATTACCTGAACAAAAATGTCTGAAGTATGTGGAATCTTATCAATATTCTGCCTGTTATTAAATATTTTGTGTATTTGTAGATCCACTGTGATCTGTAAGTTATAATGCACATGTATAAATGATAAAACTAATGGCGTAATATTGTTAAAATTGCCATTATTTTTCTTAAGAACTTCCAGGTTGTTCATATTTGTTCATGTTATGCTCAAGTGCAGTTCGTACATATAAACATTTTCCTCAAGGAATTTTGCTTTTTTCACTCAAAAACATAGAGAAAACATTGGAGTTGACATTATTTATCAGTTCTTATCCTATTATTTAGATCAGGGGTCTGCAGCCTTTATTATCAAAAGAGCCATTTTGCCCCCTCTTCTGCCAAAAAAAAAATAGTCTGGAGCTGCAAAAAATAACAGAGCTTATAAACTTTTAAAAGTTTTAATCCTTTTTTTTAACCTTTGGATTCTGGAGTATGATTACTCTAAAAGTACACAGTAAAAGTAGCTCATAGTATTTGTGCTAATAGTATATGAAGTACTAATACCAAAAACACCAAATTCACAAGGTACTTATTGGAAAAATCTATTTTATTCATCACTGAATTTAGTCTTAAAGCCTATTTCAGATGAAAACAAACACTGTTGTAGCTTGGAAGGGATTTTTGAGTATGATTACTCCAAATGTAGTATTTGTGCTAATAGTACAGGGTGGGGAAGCAAAATTTACAATATTTTGAGGCAGGGACTGAAAGACAGTGTATGACCAATTAGTTTATTGAAAGTCATGAGAATTTATTTGCCACAAGAAAATGTACATAATAGAAAATGTTTTTATTCTATGTGTCCTCCTTCTTTCTCAATAACTGCCTTCACACGCTTCCTGAAACTTGCGCAAGTGTTCCTCAAATATTCGGGTGACAACTTCTCCCATTCTTCTTTAATAGTATCTTTAAGAAAGTCGACATTGCTGTGTGATGTTCCATTGGTAGCATGTTCTAAAATGCCCCAAATTGCATAATCCAGAGGGTTTAGATCTGGGCTAGAAGGCAGCCATAAACATGATTCCCAAAAATTGTTAAAGTTGGATTTGTTGCTGTTGTCAACAAGTGTTTTGGTGTTCTTGTGTAAGAGTTTAACTTCAAATCATATTTTACTGCATTTCTAACAGTCTTGTTGTCTACCTCAAGTTCAATTACCATTTTTCTCATGGATTTGGTTGGATCCTTTAGGAAATTTGGATTTGAGAGCTTTAATACAAGCTTTGGTACGTTTTTTGTTGCTTCCTCCACTTCCAGACTTTCTCGTAATAGTTTTGCTCATAGTCATTCTCTTCTTTCCATTATAAACAGTCTTTATGGACACTCCAACTATTTTTGAAATCTCCTTTGGTGTGATGAGTGCATTCAGTAAATCACACACTCTTTGACGTTTGCTTTCCTGATTACTCATATGGGCAAAAGTTTCTGAAAAGGTATGGATAATAGTGTTAGGTATGATTATGACATCAGTATATGTTTGGTTTCAAAACAATTGACGTAGTGCCTGCTGAGAAAAAACAACTAAATGTTCATTGTGAATTTTGCTTTCCCACCCTGTATATGAAGTACTAATACCAAAACACCAAATTCATGAGGTACTTATTGAAAAATTAATTTTATTCATCATTGAATTTAGTCTTAAAGCCTATTTTTCCGGAGCCGCAGGTTGCCGACCCCTGATTTAGATTATGTTACTGGTTCCGGCCCACTTCAGATCATATTAGGCTGCATGTGAGTTTGACACCCCTGCACTAAGGCGATCAGAAATATGGGATAAAGAGTGAGAAAACACGGAGCCGAGCCTGAGACATGAAAAGAGAACGCACCTAGCATTCACCTGAACCATTTAAATATCAAAGAACGCAGGTCACGTGACCCCGCCGGCAGACAGACCCCAACCTGTTAGCGGAGACGAGGATATTGGAGCCTGTCACCTTTGTTTGTCTATTTTCTCATTAAGCACCAGTCGCTGCACTTCAAAAACACAAGCGACGGGAGACACAAACAGCGGAGTGGAAAGCCAACACGCCACCCACAGCAGGACTCTATGAAGGTCACTCCCACTATCAACTGACTGAAGCGCATACGGCCTTTACTATCTATAGAGTTAGCCTGTTCTCGCCCTGTAGCTCAGTGGGAAAAGGGGAGAAATGTCATGTAATAAAAGTGACTCGACAGATGTGTGGAATTTCAGCCATGTTAAATGTACTAATAAAGCACAGACACTGTACATATACATATATACACTGTATATTTAAGCCTATATACATTTGGTCATATGTAGGGTGGGATAGAGTGACTTGAATCTATCTATCTATCTATCTATCTATCTATCTATCTATCTATCTATCTATCTATCTATCTATCTATCTATCTATCTATCTATCTATCTATCTATCCCTCCCTCCCTCCCTCCCTCCATCCATCCATCCATCCATCCATCCCTCTCTCTCTCTCTATCCATCCATCCCTCCCTCCCTCCCTCCCTCCCTCCATCCATCCATCCATCCATCCCTCTCTCTCTCTCTCTCTATCCCTCCCTCCCTCTCTCTCTCTCTCTCTCTCCATCCCTCCCTCCCTTCCTCCCTCCATCCATCCATCCATCCATCCATCCATCCATCCATCCATCCATCTATCTATCTATCTATCTATCTATCTATCTATCTATCTATCTATCTATCTATCTATCTATCTATCTATCTATCTATCTATCTATCTATCTATCTATCTATCTATCCATCCATCTATCATCTATCCATCCATCCATCCCTCCCTATGTATATGTACACCTCCTGTCCTAGCACTTTCAAACATTCCATTTTAAATGTATTATTATGGTTATTCTGTTGTCTTACTTGGTATTTCTATTTCACTGTTTTTAATTGTACAGCTGTTTTAATGTCTTCTTAATCTATTCTTGTATTTTTAATCTAGAATTTTGCTTTTTAATGTTCTGTACGACACTGTTTTTAATTGTATAGCTGCTTTATCGCTTTAATCTATTCTTGTATTTTATTTTATTTTATTACTTTTTTTTTTTTTTTTTTGGTTTTCCCCTGTAAGTCACTTTGGAAAAAAGTGTCTGCCAAATGCATAAATGTAAATGTAAATGTATATACGTGGGGTCCATAAGTAATGTAACTAACGCTGGCGTGAAACAAAACTGAAACTTTACACAAACCAACAGAGTGGAAGTGCTGCTGGGTCATCTTGATGATTATCCACAGGTGCTCTTTGGAAACTTGTGGTGTGTCTTACTATTTACAGTCGAAAAAATCTGCATTAGCATGCGAGATTTCAAAAAATATTCCAAGGCACACTGTAGGACAGTGGTTTCCAACCTTTTTTGGCTTGTGACCCCATTTTAACATCAGAAATTTCTGGCGACCCCAGACATTCAAAACAGAGAAATTTTTTTGCTAAAATTAATTTGTTTTTGATCATGTAATAGTTTGCTTTACTATGTTGCAAATAAACGTTAATTTTAGACGACATTTATTATGGACGGAGGCAGTAAAGCCAGGTGTAGATTACTGCACAAAATGAGAATTTTATTTTCCTTGGTCAGGATATGTACAGTCAGTCCAGCTTGGATTTACAAGGCTGACAATGAATTACCGAACAATTAAGGAATTTTGAATCAATATATACATACTGGCCACAATGAACATTTGACAGATAAACAGAACCACAGTGCTTCGGTTTCAGCTTCACAGTTTGTCATGTCTTTTATGGATTGTGATTGTCTCTGTCAACTCAACATATATTTTATTAGTAAGGTTTTTTTTGGTATTTTTATCAATTACTAGAAATTCCAGGTGACCCCATGTGGGGTCCCGACCCCAAGGTTGAAAAACATTGTTGTAGGAGGTGTGCCTTGGAATGGTGGCCTCGGAGGGTGTGTAACTCACAATCACTTTAAAGTGATTGTATGAAGGTGTGTAACTCACTGGTGAAAAAAGCCCTGATGAAGACCACAGGTCGCAACGTGTTGGCTGTATTTTAAAAGGTTGGCATGGAGTAATAAAGGCATTTTATTTTAACACAAATCCTACAGTGTGCCCTGAAACTTTACATACTTTCAACGTCCAGCTCTCGGGTTCTTTTCCTCTATTATACAGCGGATCTTACACGAAATTTTCACAACTTCTAACCTGTATCCACTGGACCCCCTCCACTGCTCTATGGCCCCCCTACAAATGCTGGGCCCCATGAATCTGTCATGTTTACCCCCCCCCCTTTACAGCACCCCAGTGCATGGGGATGTTCGCGAATTCTCAGACTGCCGACAGTTCGGTTCAGGTGAACGTTAGTGTTAGTAATGTAGGATATAGGTGTAAGAAAACTGTCACAACCTGCATGTTATTTACAATGGTTGGTTGCCCCCCTCCTCCGAGGATAAAATTCACTGAGCAGACGTAGGGATGTAAAAACCAGAGGGGGGGGTTGACCCTTTCCACCCCCTCAGTAAATTGCACCCTGGTTGGTCACATGCATGTCCTAAGTCTGATTTGTGAGCTGATATGAATCAGGGGTCTCAAACATGCGGCCCGGGGACCAAATGTGGCCGACCAAAGGGTCCAGTCCAGCCCGTGGGATGAATTTGTGAAATGCAAAGATTAGGGATGGGAATCGGTAAGAATTTAACGATTCCGATTCCATTATCAGTTTTGCTTATCGATCCAGTTCCTTATTGATTCTCTTATCGATTCTCACTGGGTGACAAACGGGTGTGTTTGCATTAAGTGTCTTGTATATTTCCATCTCTGCACAAAAAATATAACATATACAGTATGCACTGTGGGGGGGGGGGGGGGGGGCACCATACAGTGACAGTGAAACTTAAGATGCTTCACTAATTCCTCTATTTCTGCCGCTGTTGTGCACCTCATTTTCCTTTCCCCTACCTTCAGAAACTTTTATTTGAAGGGGCAGAACATTTGTTGCCCCCATACAACCAGGTCTGGATGACAGCCTGGTGTTTGCTCTGCTGCTAGACTCACAAGCGTCGCTAAGTTGTGTATCAAACATGTGACATTCCTGCAAATTAATTTCATGCTGTGCACAAATGTTTGAGCAGATTGGAGGGATTTCCCCTTGAGGAAATGGAAGCTTTGACAGTGTTACCAGTGGACGTGCTGTCAACTTTTTAGGTGAAATATAGCCATACTTTGGAGTACAGATGTAACAATTACCGGTATAACAATAAACCGCAGTAAAATTGCCAACGGTTGGTATTACCATTTAAATTCT
The DNA here is from genome assembly GCF_902148855.1 of Sphaeramia orbicularis. Lineage (NCBI taxonomy): Eukaryota > Metazoa > Chordata > Actinopteri > Kurtiformes > Apogonidae > Sphaeramia > Sphaeramia orbicularis. Next base: position 15,379,735 of record NC_043974.1, on the reverse strand, counting down.
AATTATCATGATAACCGTGTTTGATTACCGCACTTTTCTGGAGAAAACGCTTATGTAAAGATCTACTTTTACGTCAAATATTTGAGTATAGTTTTAATTTATTACAATTTTAATTTTATATACCTAATATTTGGAACCAATATTCACTTTTAAAGTCTTTGAAAAGGTTCGTTAAGCATCTGTGTGTTATTTATGCAATAAATTATATACATTTTTCAAATCGGATTTTATATATTTTGTGTGTTTTTTGTCCTTTTGTGTTGATATAGTAGGTTAAAGTGAAAAAAATAATAGACAGATGAGATAGAAAAAAAGATCCCAAACATGGGTACGGTAAACATTTGTTTATATAGTATATAAAGGCAAAATCAAAAGGACTGAAAAATGGACAAAATAGTCTCAGACCAGTAAGGGTTAATACTTGAATGTTTCTGCCTACAGAAGGTATATTGTGCCAATTATTTTGCTTGTTTTTTTGTTTTTTTTTTGTTTTTTTTTTTCAAAATAACACTTGGTTAAATTATTTCAGTGTGTGTATTAGTACTTTTTGAACATTTTGAGCACACTTTCAACAATACCACAATAATAATGATAACCGTGATAATTTTGGTCACAATAACCATGAATATGAATTTTTCATATCATTACAACCATACTTTGGAGCGTTTCTGCCTCAGTGCCATGTTGGCTACGTTCTAAACCAAAACAATGCAGCATACTTGTGACGTCATCACGCATGCACAACAAAGGCAGAATCGAATAGCAGAATCGTTAAGCAGGCAGGCAAACGATTCCAAGGAATTGAGCTACTGGGAACCGGTTCTCAAAAAGAAGCGGTTCTCGACTCCCATCCCCACTGAAGATATTAACAATCATTTTAGTTCAGGTTCCACATACAGACCAATTCAGTCTCAAGTGGGTCAGTTGGTAAAATACTATCATAATAACCTAGAAATACTCACAACTCCAATTTTTTCTCTGTAGATGTCAACATTTTCATGTAATTTTCCTGTATTTACACTAAAACAAACCATCATTTCACAAAAAAAGTGTATAACCTGAAATGCCTTCAGAAGAGTATAATTTTACCAATATTCTGCCTGTTCCTAAATGTTTTGTGTATTTGTAGCTCCACTGTGATCTGTAAATTTTAATGAACATGTGGAAATGATAAACTGAGGTGTACTGTTGTTAAAATTGTACTTATTTTTCTTCAGAAATTTCAAGACAAAATTTTAGAGGATAGTTTGTAGATGTAAACATTTTCATCATGTAAGGAAACTTTGGAGTTGATTATTTATATATTATTATGTTATTATTTTACTGGTCTGGCCCACTTCAGAGCAAATTTGAATGAACTATGTGGCCCCAGAACTAAAATGAGTTGGAGACCCATGATAGAGAATAGAATAGAATAGAATAGAATAGAATAGAATAGAATAGAATAATAATGCTGCAATTTATCATTATTATTATTATTATTATTATTATTATTATTATTATTATTATAGAATAGAATAGAATAGAATAATAATTATGCAATTCATTATTATTATTATTATTATTATTATTATTATTATTATTATTATTATTATTATTATAGAATAGAATAGCCTTTATTGTCATTGTGCTACTCCAGTCATTGCAGCAATATTAACAAAACACCAGTACTACAGAAATAAGAATAGAACGATAATAAAATTACAAAAACTGAAAATAAGATAAGAACATAGAAAACAAAGTAACATAAGAATAGAGCTCAGTAGACTAAAAAATAAAACTGGACAAAGTATGAAACACACATTTCCAGTATTAACAGTATGTGATAGTATGTACAGTTTATCTATGAACAATATGAACAATATTAACCATGAATCAAAGTATGTACGTATATTTACAGTATGAGTAATATTAACAGTATGTACTGCCTATAAGAACAGTACGTATGTGTATGTAACAGTATGTATACCTACGAGCCAAGTCTATATGAAAATACTGCATTTATTTTTGATAAATAATGAATAAATATTGCATTGCTATTGCAGAACAGAATCTTATACTGCACTACTTACTGGAGAGAATTCACATTTCAAGGATTACTGAGTCAGCATTTCATAGTGAAGTACTAAAAATATAGTACGTGGGCTTTTTATAGCGTCCTTCATGCTCATTCTCGGTGTAAAATCTTAACTGCATGGTGCTCTAATTATAAATACGCCATGTCCATGAGTTGGTTAGTTTCCATCCAGTCTCAGGGTTTCAGTCAAAATATTTTAAAAAAAGGCTTTTGTAGATGAAACTGTAGTAGCATGGGATCATGGGAGTTGTTGTTTTCACCACCACTGTTGAAGATTCTGTAGACAGATGGTATAATGCATTTGAATTTTATCCACATTATATTTAGTGATGTTCATGTTATTCAGCAAAAGATTCATCTTTTACATTACTGTTAACATGCATGTTATGTTGAATAAAATCACTGATTTCTCTTTTGACAACATTTGATCAAAGAACGTACACATTAGGGATGTAACGATTACCGGTATAATGATAAACCGCGGTAAAATTGCAGATGGTTAGTTTTACCGTTTAAATTCTAATTATCATGATAACTGTGTTTGATTACCGCACTTTTAAGGGAGAAAACGCCTATGTAAAAATCTGCTTTTATGTCAAATATTTGAGTATAGTTTTAATTTATTACAATTTTAATTGTATATAACTCATATTTGGAACCGATATTCACTTTTAAAGTCTTTGAAAAGGTTCGTTAAGCATCTGTGTGTTATTTATGCAATAAATTATATACATTTTTCAAATCGGATTTTACTTTTTTTTTTTTAGTGTTTTTGTCCTTTTGTGTTTGTATAGTAGGTTAAAATAAAAAAATAGACAGATGATATGAATAAAGTTGTGCTGAAAAAAAAAAAGATACCAAACATGGGTATAGTAAACATTTGTTTATAGTATATAAAGGCAAAATCAAAAGGACTGAAAAACAGCCAAAATAGGCTCAGACCACTAAGGGTTAATATTTGAATGTTTCTGCAACAGAAGGTACATTGTGCCAATTATTTATTTTATTTATTTATTTATTTTTTACAACTTGGTTAAATTATTTCAGTGTGTGTGTCAGTACTTTTTGATCATTTTGAGCACAATTTCAACAATACCGTGATAATTTTAGTCACAGTAACCGTGATATGAAATTTTCATTTCGTTACATCCCTTGTACACAAGGTTATAATAGTTTTGGATTTTTAATTATAGTTTAGTTTTAATTAGTTTTGACTTTTATTTCTCTTATTCAGTTAGTTTTAATTAGTTTTTAGAGCAGGTTTGTTAGTTTTTATTAGTTATCGTTTTTTTCTGAATGCTTAGTTTTAGTTTAATTTAGTTTTAGTATTAGTTTTAGTTATTTCATATATTTTATCTTCCTCATCATCCTATTCAAAGAAATTAGTGAGGCGCGGATATGGGTTACCCTGGACACTTTATTTGGGGGTCGGGTTAGGGCGGCTCATGGACTGAGCAGAGACACAATGTACTGTACAATGTATAAATTCCCTATAGCAGGTTGGGGGGGGTGCAATCCATACACAACGTCACTTACGTGAAACAACGCGAAGATGTGCAAAGCATGAGAGGAGATGCACAAAGCAGCCAGCAGTTAAAGCAGATAGAAACATATATAACCAGCTAACCAGCAGTTAAAGCAGATAGGAACATATATAAACCAGCTAACCAGCAGTTAAAGCAGATAGAAACATATATAACCAGCTAACCAGCAGTTAAAGCAGATAGGAACATATATAAACCAGCTAACCAGCAGTTAAAGCAGATAGAAACATATATAACCAGCTAACCAGCAGTTAAAGCAGATAGGAACATATATAACCAGCTAACCAGCAGTTAAAGCAGATAGAAACATATATAACCAGCTAACCAGCAGTTAAAGCAGATAGGAACATATATAACCAGCTAACCAGCAGTTAAAGCAGATAGAAACATATATAAACCAGCTAACCAGCAGTTAAAGCAGATAGGAACCTATTATAAACCAGCTAACCAGCAATTAAAGCAGATAGGAACCTATTATAAACCAGCTAACCAGCAGTTAAAGCAGACAGAAACATATATAAACCACTTATAAACATATATAACCCAGTTCCTCATCAGTAAACCACACCTTAGCAGATCTCTCATATCTTAATCATCTCCAGTTCCATTATTAGCTAACTTTGCTTCAGTTCAGTTCAGCTAGCTGTAGCTAGTAACATCAAACGTTTTTTAACATTCTAACAGGTTCCATACCTCTGTAATTGGATTAGTTTTCATCCTCCTCTTTTCTCCTCTTCTAAACTGTGCAGTTCAGGGCTTGGGAGGCCTTTTCATGGTGATAAACTGTCCAGTTTTAACCTGGATGCTAGTCCTGTTTGACTCTGTCCTTTAGCTCAGCTCTGTCTGTCACTCACGCGCACACACACGGTACGCCAAAAAAAAAAAAAAAAAAAAAAACCTGACCCATGTATGACTACAGTAAACCCCAGACAGGACTGTGCTGCTGTGTCCCACCTTCAGTCTGTATGTTCCAGGTAGAGTGGGGACCAGAAGACGACTGGAAACCACCAGTGACCAGACATGACAGACTGTGAAGTGTCATATGGTGTCACCAGCTCAAACTGCTGAAGTGAAATAAATTAATTTCATATCAATCCGACATTGACAAAGACGAAAGCGAAGGGAATTGTATCCATAATTTTTATACGTTTTAGTAAGTTTTGTAAGCTCACGATACAGTTTCAGTTAGTTATCGTTTTTTTCTTTTAATTAGAGTTTTTATTTATTTCAGTTAACGAAAATGTTTTTTCAATTTTAGTTTTCGTCATTTCGTTCGTTTTCGTTAACGATAATAACCTTGCTTGTACACAGGTGATCAAAATATGGAAAATATGCATAATTGTTTGTACATAATTAATGTAGGAATATTAGATACGATAGGTTTAAAAGGGTGGTTCACTGTTATTGAAGATGTCGGATTTTTGTAAATTATATTCTGCCTACAGGAACTCAGGACAAAACTTGAAAACTAGCCTTCTTTACTAAAACCATACATCATATCTGTGCGACATCATCTCATTATAACCAACGTGGTATCATGACTCACATAAACACGCCACTTTTCATTAGCGCGGTATCTGAACACATTAGAAGTTTTCCGCATGTATGTTCTTGCCGTTATTAACCCCCTGTCCGACCTGGATTGATGCGTCAAATACTGCACACTGAGGGTTAGGGTTATGTGATCTGGAGATGTTGGCGTAAATTGATCAAATGACGCTGAATAACACACGAAAGGTCAAAAATGCGTACATATGGCACACCAAATGCGATAAGAACTGGCATGACATTCATTTATTGAGATCAGTCTGTTATGCAATGTTCTGATGTACATTATTGACTAAAATCAAGTACATAAAATAGAACAGCACTGGGATGGAATGACTAAAGAAACATTCACAATTAATATATGATACAGAGAGATTGCACTTATCATGAATTTACTATTTTTTTAGTCATTACATCATGAGGCTGAAGGTGATTGGATCTGCCTGATCCCACTGGATGGGGCTGCGCTCACCTGCACAGGTGTCAAACCAACAAACATGTTGTTACAGCTCATAGTAGTGGTCTCATGAGGACCTCCCATGGGGGTCTGTTAGTCCTGAGACCTTCTACATTTGTTAACTAGTCTGTTTCTGAAAGTCCATTTCTGAAACGGACTTTCTCAAGAAACATTAAATTATACTCATCTGTAAAGAGTGTGACAGCTCCCCCTTTTTTTTTTCTTTCTGTGTTGTGTGTGCTATTATTATTATTATTATTATTAGTAGTAGTAGTAGTAGTAGTAGTATTAGTATTAGTATTAGTAGTAGTAGTAGTATTAGTATTAGTAGTAGTAGTAGTAGTAGTAGTAATAGTAGTAGTAGTAGTATTGTTATTATTAATATTGCCATTATTATTATTATTATTATTATTATTATCATTATTATCATTATTATCATTATTATCATTATTTATGTGTTGTGTGTGCTATTATTATTATTATTATTATTATTATTATTATTATTATTATTATTATTATTAGTAGTAGTAGTAGTAGTAGTAGTAGTATTAGTATTAGTAGTAGTAGTAGTAGTAGTATTAGTAGTAGTAGTAGTAGTAGTAGTAGTAATAGTAGTAGTAGTAGTTGTAGTAGTAATAGTAGTAGTAGTAGTAGTAGTATTGTTATTATTAATATTGCCATTATTATTATTATTATTATTATTATTATTATTATTATTTATGTGTTGTGTGTGCTATTATTATTATTATTAGTAGTAGTAGTAGTAGTAGTAGTTTTTTTATTATATTATTATTATTAGTAGTAGTAGTAGTTTTTTTATTATATTATTATTATTAGTAGTAGTAGTAGTTTTTTTTATTATATTATTATTATTAGTAGTAGTAGCAAGTAGTAACTTTTTTTAAATAATTTTTTAAATTTTATTTTTCTCTTAGTTTGTGCGTGTGTGTGTGTGCGCGCGCGCAGTGAGTTTAATTTGCATTTTATTGTGCAATTAGTGTGCTATGTGTTGATGTATTATGTATGTTTGTCTATTGGAAATCAATAAAAAGCGAACAAAACAAAACAAAAAACAGTCTGTTTCATCTTCCAGTTTTGCATAATCAGATCTAATTACAATGGGGACATAATTATTATTTTTCTGCCTTTTTTAAAGCTTTTTTCCACTTCATTTTTTTTCTGCTGTTATCACATGTACCTGCAGCTTAATGTAGTTTTTTAATTAAATTAAAATTAAATTTTTTTAATTTAGTTTTTTGTTTGTTTTTTGTTTATCTGTATTGTGATGTGTGTTTTGTAGAAAACAAGCTGCTCCAGACACGTTGGTTCTAGTAGGATGAATATAGTTGCTCGTAGATCGTCCATTACTCCCTGTCACTTCCAACGCCAATTAAATGGCTGATTCAACGAAAACAATAACAAATGGTGCATGGGAGTGGAAGTGTGGGATCATGGGAGTTGTTTTCTACTGCCAACCAAACTCTATCTGATGTGAGTCAGACATAAATAATATTTGCAGACGAGTCAAGCTAATAAAGTTTGACTCATGTTATTGTACATTTAGTGATGTATATTCATGTCATTTAGTTTGAATGAAATGCTGTGTCCATCCATCCATCCATCCATCCATCCATACACCTCCCCTAGCTTTTCTGGGGGGACCCTGAGGCGTTATCATTAATAAACTGGCGCCAAAAATAATAATGCAAATTAACCAGTGTTGGAGTTAATCACTGACATATGCCAGGCTGCAAAATTCAAATGTGATCCAGTTTTTCTGTAGTACACTGAAAAAAATATGTTTTTATCAAAAAAATGGTTTGTTTACATTACAAACACGGCATTTAAAGGGTTAAAAAATGTGATAATTATTGAGTATTTGGTATTTTTACTTACAGCTCAAGTTGATGAAATAGAAAAAAGTGTAAAAGAATTAAAAACAAACTATATAAAAAAATTTTCTGACATTATTCCACAAGTGTGCCAAAAAGGCACACTTGGTGCTTAGTAAGGGCCTTGGTGGACGGGATACCAGAGGGTTAAGTAAGATCAACTTGCCATATTTTACAGTGTAGATAATATTTTCTTATTTTGAGAAACTGCACTGGCAGATGATTTTACTTGAAATAAGACGCAATAATAAGTTTCTTTTTTAAAATTTTCTTCATTTTTTTTTCATCTATCCAGTATAATACTATATTGTATGAACATAGCGTACTATATCACTGTTACATAACCAAGAACAGAACATTCATACAGCTGGATTCTGCACATCCACATTTCTAAATCACTCCATTTTTACAGTTTTCTCACTGACACCATGAAGCTTTTGCATATCACCTCCTAAACTGCATCATATTCATGGGTGCAAGTGGCCAACACACAGTCAAAACACACTACAAAAGCTCTACGAGGCATCATGTCCCTCTCCTCTGAGCTACAGATGTCTTATTACTCAGCAAACTAGAACACAAACAGCACCAACACACAAGTATCAGCCTTTTTCTAGAAGTGTTCCACCAAAAAAAAAAAAAAAAAAAAAAAAAAAAAAAATCCTCTGGTTTGCACCCCAGAAGCAGTTAAATATAATTTGGTGCTATTCATTATGCATTACTAGAAATGCTTGATTTTTTTTTGCTCCAGGATGATAAAAACATGGCCTCTATCTCCTCTGTGGAGCTTTTTCTTCTTCCTGTTCTGTTTGTGCGGATTGCAGCGGATTGCGTTTTCCCAGGGCCATGCTTTTGTGGATGACGCGTACTTCTCTGTATCAAGACATGATGATGTAGTAACCTGACCACATTTGGCTGTGATGAGAGGGATCCACAAAAAAAAAAAAAAAAAAAAAGACAGAAAGGCCTCTGTTTCCGGTGTTTTTTTTTTTGTTTTTGTTTTTTATTTTATTTGGCGACACAAACAGCTCATTGTGCCATTTTTTTAACGCGCACAGGCTGGGTTTATCCACAGGGGATTCCACCTTCCACCGCACAGACAACACACACTACATGAGCTATAAGGGGGAGACATCAACACACACACACACACACACACACACACACACACACACACACACACACACACACCCTCCTTACGCACAAACACACACATATCTACCATACGTCCACAGCAGCATCAGCATCAGCACCAGCATCAGCACCACCAGCAGCAGTGATGTAAATAATAAAAGAAGGGACGCGTAAAAGCCTCCATTCGCCATACTTCCATCAGTTGGACGTTACTTACCAATAAATTTTACTTGGTGTCAGCTTGAATACACATAAAGTCAACGATTCCACCAAAAATTAAAAGCTGACTTTAACCTCCATCACATCCAGGAGAAGCGCAATAAAGCAGAGCGCATAGGCCAGCTGGCGCGTCCTGCCACCTGCTCTGTTTTGCGGATGAAGCTGCTCTAGAATAAAAACCAGATGATTGGAAGAAGAAAAAAAAAAAGCACATAAACAGGCCCGTACCCGCTGATGTTTGCCAATGGAGGTCCGGAACCGGCTCGGATGTGTTTGTAATCCTTCCTCTGGGTGTGTGAGTGAGGGTTGTGTCAGTCCCCCGTTACGGACTGGGACGCGTAAAAGACGAAGAAAAGGAGCGAAGAGGAAGAGGAGGATGAGGAGGTGCAGGGGCTGAGGAGCGGGAGCATCGCCTTTCCTCCGTTCACGTTACGTTGAAGACTGAGACACGTTCATTCCTCCCGGATATAAGAGCAGACAGCCCCGATGGCACGCCTACATCCCTCCCTCCCTCCCTCTCTCCCTCTCTCTCTCTCTCCCTCCCTCCACTAGTGAAAACCTTCTGACAATAAGACGCACGCGTTTGTGTCTTCACGCATCTTCCATAGTTTATTGTCTTTTTGTTTATGCTTTTGTGGTGACATCATTTCATCAAGGTTTATTTTTGTTTGTTTGTTTTATTTTGTTTGTTTTTTTACTCACCTTCACAATTTGTTGATAGATAGATAGATAGATAGATAGATAGATAGATAGATAGATAGATAGATAGATAGATAGATAGATAGATAGATAGATAGATAGATAGACTGTAAAAAAAAAAATAATAAAAAAAATCCTGTTGTTTTTACAGAAAAAAACTGGCAGCTGTGGGTTCCAGAACAGTACTGTAAAAAACACATCCAACTGTAAACATATTTACAGAGTAACATGTACATTTAACATTTTAAACACATAGATTTAAATGATAAATGGACTGCACTTATTTAGCACATTTTCTACACCTTCATGGTGTCCAAAGCACTTTCCAAAACCACCAGGTCCAACTGGGAGCAGTTTAGGGTTCAGTGTCTTCCATGGACACTTGGACATATGGACAGTCGGAGCCAAGATTCGAACCACCAACCCTTTGGTTGTTGGACGAGCCACTCTACCAACTCTACCGACCCATTAATTTACAAATTTAAAATGTTGCATTGTTAAATGTCTACTTTTTTTAATAACTTATATATATTTGCTAGGGATCAGGACTATAACTTTGCTATATTCAGGGGTGTAATTCTGGAAACTTGACAGTTTATTTTCCCAGTGGAGTACAGCCTGCGGATGCGGATGGTGGCCACACACATTATTGACATCACACCGTATGTGTTTCAGAACATTCTGAGTGGTTTCAGTGAAAACAAAATTGGAAGAGTAATTGTTGTGAACTCTAATTTCTAGGGTTGTATCACCCTTTTGCCTGAAAGTGCAATAAAAATTTATGTTTTTTTTACCTTTTGGTCCATTTTTCTTTACATGACTAGCCAAAGTACACACATAATATATGAAGTCACCCAAAATATTATACAACATCAATTACTGTGCAAATTTAAAACTGATCCCTAGCAAATGTTGACTAGTATATATAAAATATGCCATTATTTCAACATTATGGTCTTGCAGTTTAAACAACACCACATTGTTTTTCAATTTACAGTTTTATTTTCTGAAAACAATAGAAATACATCATTTCTACATACAAATCTGGTTTTGTTCACATACTCTTCCTGTAAAAACTACAGCTATATTTGATTTAATCTTTAACACAAAAATCTTTTCAAATAAACAACTTTGCATTGTATTGTCACTTACAGTTTTTTTATGTTGCAATTTTACAACTTTTTGGTGTTAATTCTACAGTCATTTTTTACAGTGTAGATAGATAGATAGATAGATAGATAGATAGATAGATAGATAGATAGATAGATAGATAGATAGATAGATAGATAGATAGATAGACATAAATATAAAACTATGTGCATAGATATGAGTGTATACAGGTGTATGAGTATCTCCTCTACCCAGCCTGTGGTCAGCATGTGCACAGCTGTAAATAGTATTTATAGCTTTTTTCATTTGTCTTTATTTTTGATTTTGCTCTTTTTTGCTCTTGTGTGCTTTGTTTGTGCTTTACTATTGCTGCTGTAAATCTAATAAAGGAATATCTTATCTTGATTCCAAATATTGATATTGCTACAACAACTTTGTTGCTCATCATCAATAATTGGTAAAATATTGGCTGAAAAAGAAAATCATATTGCTTTAGCCTTAATGTGTTAAAATACAATATATATTTATTTATTTGTTTATAACAAACTGGAAGAAAGCTAGTCCTTCAGGTCTAGATATGACCATGTCATGGTAATAAAGACATTTTAATGTTTAAAGAGAGTGCCTTGGAATTTTCTTCCAGTTTGTTATCTACTTTATGAATCCCTTTTTCCAAAGAGTACCTCGAACAAACTCTCTTTTGGTCCCAGAAGCATTCCTTCCCATGAAGTTTTTTTTGTTTATTTGGAAAAGCAATGATTACAAAACTTCCCTTACTGGTACAATTCAATTTCCACACGTCAAATGGAAAGAAGATGCTAATCCAAGATTTTTAGTCAAATATAGAACAAATAAAATAAATAAAGTAAGAAAAGTGGGCTGAAGGAGAGGGCTTAATCCACTACTACATCAACAAGATTAGACACATTAAGGTGTGTATGTTTACATTAACCTAAACAGAAATGTATGTCATATAAATGTATTCAGATCAGTGATGTATTCATTTCACATCCATTACAAATTTAACATAGTTTGTCCATTTTGACCAAACAGTGAAAAAACATTATTTTTGACCCTTAAAACAAAATGTCTCCTTCTCCAGAATATAAATGTCCTGTATTGATCCATTCTTCCGTTGTGGGTGCTTCAGGCTTTAACCATTTCCTGTTGATAGTCTTTTACTCGCTGCTAAAAGCATTAACAACAATTTTTTTTTATCTTTCAGAGTCCAGTCGTCATATGAAATATCTCCTAAATACAGGGCTTCACATTTACAAGGATTTTTTTCAGTAAAAATGTTATTTAAATGTTCACACAGCTGTTCCCAAAATGGTTTGATCACTGGACAACTCCACAAAATAGGATAGTGATCAGCGTTCTTTGTCCCACAGAGTCTCCTACAGGTCCCAGATAGCAGTTACCCTTGGCCCGGATCCGCATTAAAGCCTTTGCATCCGTTTATAGCTCACATCCGTTTTCTGACTTTGGACCAAATCTGCATCTGATCTGTCTTTCAGCTCTCTCTAGCAGTTCCAGAGTTCTGTTGGCTTACGGATTCAGCCCAGAACAGCCTCCCATCACACAACCAAGACTGATTTTCAAAGTTGTAATGCTGATCTGGACCAGAGTCGTAATACAAATCTGGGCCAACGTGATTCTTGTGTATATTCTAGATGTGATTGAACGGAGCTGGGCCAGAGCTGGACCGTTTCTGTAGAAGATCTGTTTCACAGAGCCGTACCTGTTTTGGCCCGATGTGCATTTGGACACTGGGCCAGATCCACCAAACAGTTTCGGGCTGAATTGGGGTGTGATTCTGTTCCAGATCCGTCCCAGTATCTCTTTGCTAACTGGGGTGTCTCCACTGCCCTGGTGTTTTTTCTGGGCAGGAGTCCTTCCCATTAATTTTTTGTTTTTTTTTCTTTTCCCCAACATATTTATTTATTTAATGTTGTATAAAGTACAATAATGACATAATGAGTACAATGCAATATTAACATACTAACAACATTGGTCTACAATTTTTTTTTAGAAATGATTTACTTCAGAGATTAAATGTGCTAAATGTTACGTATTTTAATAAGATTAATTGGAAAAGAAATGATAAAAGTGCCGGTTTGCTGATGTTTTCAAGGTATATGATAAAGTGTTATTACACATATATATTGGTTTATGTACATTTATATAATAGTTTTATAAATCTTCCACTAAATAGAACCTGTAAAGTGAATGTATTCTAATGTGCAGACAGTGTTTTGAAGTAGATCTTGTAGCTCTGAGACAAATATTCCTTTTGAGTCAAACCCATTCTCTCGTTAATTCTTGAATTTCACATTTTGACCCAAGGCTGTATCTTGGAAAGTTCAGCCAACCAGCATTTTTGACTTGACTTTTCTTTATCAGTGACTCTCATGTGGTAAAATTTCATTACTTATATTCTGGAAGCATTTTTCTTGTAGACCAGTGTAAGACATGAACAGAACAGAACATAGCCAGGGGACAAACCATGCAAACAAAACAAAACAAAACAAAACAAAACAAAACAAAACAAAACAAAACAAAATATATCAAATTAAACTAAGTTCAAATCTGTGGCATAAATCAGTGGTTTTGATAGCTTTTCTATTTTTAGAGTATTGAATGTTTGAAATATGCTGGGTAAGCTCAAATTTAAAAAATTAAAAAAAGAAGGTTTGAGATTTGAGAATTTACATTTGTGAATGTGGTATTTTGCCAAAAATATAATTAAACTGATTATGTACATGTATGTATGTATGATTATGTAGTGTTGATCTGATTTGTTAGCAGGATATGAGTATATACCAAACAATATTTTTGAATAAGTAAAAGAAAAATCAGAAGTTATATTTTGACAAATAAAAAAACAGACATCTTGCCAGAAAATATTTGAAAAGGGACAGGACCAAAACAGATGATATACATTTTCTTCTGATTGATTACAAAATGAGCAATTTACACTAATATCTTTTTTATATCTTTGCAGGAATAGTTTGGAAGGATAGAAACGATGAATTAATTTGAAAGAAACTTCTTTTATCTTGTTTATTATTACCTTTCCATGAGTTTTTATTTATTTGTTTGTTTAAAAAATACAAGAGACAAGATGAATATTCAATAGTATAATAGCTATTATTAATTTTCTTTCTGCTTCAATATTTTTATCACACCTCAAATGTCGAAAAATTATTATTATTATTTTTTGTTTGTTTTTTGTTTCTGATAGTTGTAATAGTTGATGGTGGAATGATTAAATAATCATTCCACCATGTTTCAAATGTATTTCTATATTTCTCTTTTGTAATATTTATCCCATTCTTGTTCTGTAAATTTGCTTTGTGTCATTAAAAAAAAAAAAAAAAAAAAAAAAAAAAAAAAGCTATTATTAAAGCCACAAGATGGCGGTCACTCAACATTACTATCTACTGTAATATTTCCAAAGAAGAAGAAGAAAAGCAGCTTTGTGATGACGTAGTTATTAAGCGCCGGAGCAGCTAGCAACATTAGCTTTGGATTTGATTGAGGACTTGTGTTGATAATTTCACAGCTCATGTTGGCGGATATTTTATCCAGTTAGATGGTTCAGCAGCCGTCCCGGTTCCGAGTGATTGTGTGGTTTAATTTTGGCCTCGAGTCGTCATGGCAGAAGAGGAAGATTTGTCTCCAGACCTTCTGACAGAGGAGATGAAACACAGAAATGGCGTCTTCGTACCGCCTGAAGGTTTATGCTGGCTGTCTGTGCTGTCCTGTCTGCTGCTGGCGTGTTCTTATGTTGGAAGTTTGTACGTGTGGAGGAGTGACCTGCCAAGGTGAGTCCACGCAAGTTGTGTATGATAAACACACACAGACACACACACGGAAATATTATGTGCATGCTCGTTTTGCTGTTTAATTGCACCAGTGTATGCTCTTCCCAAAAGCTACTAGTGTTCATCTATTTATATCTATAAGGATTTTCACATACAGGTCTCATAAGTTTTACACGATAAAGAAATCACATCTGTACATATGCACTTCCTTCACTGGCTACTTCAGTTGACAGGTTGTATAATAGCGCCTCTGTGTGGCCATTAATGACCTCTGTCCTTAGCAGACATCTTCTGAGGATTCTGTTGGGTTTCTGTAAATTGGCTTAGATCAGGGACAGACAAACAAACAAACCCTGGCAAAAACATAACCTCCTTGGCGGAGGTAACAATCAAACAGGATAAGATTCAAATTAAAAAATTAAAAAAATTAAAAATTAAAAGGGACAAACATCACATAAAAGCAAGTCTATAAAAGTGTGTTTTAAGAAGTGACTTAAAAGATGCCACTGATTCCGCAAGCCTTATTGAATAACATGTGAATGTGAATAACATGAACAAACTGAAAAAATACAGGGTGGGGAAGCAAAATGTACAATGAACATTTAGTTGTTTTTTCTCAGCAGGCGCTACGTCAATTGTTTTGAAACCAAACATATACTGATGTCATAATCATACCTAACACTATTATCCATACCTTTTCAGAAACTTTTGCCCATATGAGTAATCAGGAAAGCAAACGTCAAAGAGTGTGTGATTTGCTGAATGCACTCGTCACACCAAAGGAGATTTCAAAAATAGTTGGAGTGTCCATAAAGACTGTTTATAATGGAAAGAAGAGAATGACTATGAGCAAAACTATTACGAGAAAGTCTGGAAGATACTATTAAAGAAGAATGGGAGAAGTTGTCACCCCAATATTTGAGGAACACTTGCGCAAGTTTCAGGAAGCGTGTGAAGGCAGTTATTGAGAAAGAAGGAGAACACATAGAATAAAAACATTTTCTATTATGTCAATTTTCTTGTGGCAAATAAATTCTCATGACTTTCAATAAACTAATTGGTCATACACTGTCTTTCAATCCCTGCCTCAAAATATTGTAAATTTTGCTTCCCCACCCTGTATAAATAATGTCAACTCCAAACTTTTCTCTGTTTTAGAGCGAAAAAAGTAAATTTACATTATGAAAAGGTTTATATCTACAAACTATCCTTTCAAAAGATGTGAATAACATGAACAAACTGAAAAAATAAGTGGAATTTTTACAATGTTCTGCCTCAGTTTATCATTTCCACATGTACATTATAACTTACAGATCACAGTGGATCTACAAACACACTAAACATTTAATAACAGACAGAAAATTGTTAAAATTGGACTTACTTCTCTTAAGACATTTCAGGTTCATATTTGTTCAGTTTATTCACATTTTTTGCAAAATTCTACTTTGTTTTAGGGGAAATACATGAAAATATTTACATTTACAAAGAGAAACATTTGGAGTTGTCATTATTTATGTTATTATGATAGTATTTTACTGAATCCTGCCCACTTGAGATTGAATTGGTCTGAATGTGGAACCTGAACTAAAAGGATTGTTAATATCTTCAGTGTAATTTTTGTATTTTGCAAATTCATCCCAAGGGCCAGACTGGACCCTTTGGCTGGCCGGATTTGGCCCCCGGGCCGCATGTTTGACACCTGTGGCTTAGAGTCTGGTTTTGACCAACTCTGTATGTAAAGTGTCATGAGATAACTTTTTTTGTTGTGATCTGGTGCTATATAAATGAAATTTGATTGATAGAGTGATTTGACTGGTTTTCCCCTGCAAGTCACTTTGGAAAAAAGTGTCTGCCAAATGCATAAACATAAACATGTTGGCTGAATAGAACGGAGTAGAATAGAATAGAATAGAATAACCCTAACCCTAGAATAGAACAGAGTAGAGTAGAGTAGAGTAGAGTAGAGTAGAGTAGAGTAGAGTAGAGTAGAGTAGAGTAGAGTAGAGTAGAATAGAATAGAATAGAATAGAATAGAATAGAATAGAATAGAATAGAATAGAACAGAACAGAATAGAATAGAATAGAATAGAATAGAATAACCCTAACCCTAACCCTAGAATAGAGTAGAGTAGAGTAGAAGTCACCCACCCGCTGAGGCAGGAAATATATCTGTCAAAAATGAAGAACACAAATATTTCGGCTAAAATTTGCTTAGAGGTCTTATTTATGTCTTTGTGCATAAGAAATCAATAGAAGTGAATCCCCAAAGGAACTGTGTGTTGGTAAATGCAAGTTATGCAAATTTACAGGATTTAAATGTGAATGTGTTGAAAACCAAAGAGTTGATTGTAGATTTTAGGAAGAATCCTACAGTCTTCTCTCCTGTCATCATTAATGGCCAGGCTGTTGAGGTGGTTCAGCAGTAGAAATATCTCGGAATGATGCTGGACCACAGGCTAACTTTTGAATCTCAGGTGGATGCTGTATGTAAAAAGGCTCATCAGAGGATGTATTTTTACCGTAAACTTTGCAGTTTCAAAGTGGATAACACTTTTATGAAAATGTTTTATTCTTGTTTTATTGAGTCTGTGTTGACCTTTTCTTTTATCAGCTGGTATGGGCTGCTTACCCTTAAAAATAGGAACAGGTTGCAGGGCATCACTAAAGTGTGCAGCAAAATTGCTGGCACCACACTCACTGATCTGACTGTGTTGTACCAGAGGCGGACTCTGAAGAAGGCTCAGTCAGTCCTGGATGATCCCAGTCATCCCCTTTATGATGTGTTCAGGTTGCTTCCATCAGGTCGCAGATACAGTATTCCTAAATGTAGGACCAATAGGATGAGGAATTCTTTGGTTCCGGCAGCCATTGTTCTGCTGAATAATTCTTTGTAATGTTGGTGCTATTGTTTTTAATGGATTATTTATTGTATTTATTGTTGGTTTGTTGTCCGTGTGAAACTGCTGGCTGTAGAACAAATTGCCCCTCGGGGATAATAAAGTTTACCTTGACCTTGACCTTCAGTTCTGTTGCAACATGTTGATGGTCATATGAACTATGTTTTCAGGTCAAAAATGTCCAATTTCATCTCAATTAATGCTATATTTTCATGTCACAAATGGCCAAATTATATTTGAACTGAATTTACCTGAAAAATAAATATTCTATTCTTTCAGATTCCCCAGTTTTTCTTACAAGATTCTATCCTACATATCACATTTGATTTTTACAGGTTCAATATGGAGTATGGTGCTGATCCATCCTGCTTATGTTACACCAACACATACATTAAGAATGCCACACATCACTTTTTAAATCAACAGTTTTCTAATAATAAGCATTTTTATAAAGAAATAACAATTCAATCTTGTTATTTACTCTTTAGTATGATGATAAACTATACAATAAATAATTCTGATACTAGTTTTTGCACAGGGATCATTTGTGGAAACGGTGACATGGCTGCCGAGCATCAGTATGATGGGATCTGTAACAACCGTGTCACATCTGTCCACTGCCACATTTTGTGTTTTTGTGTCAGCTGTTATTGTTTTAGATCCACAATACTAACATTTATGAATAAGAGGAGAATTAGCAATAGTAAGTACATAAGTTTTTTACTAATAAAGTACTGGTACTGACCAGAGCATCATGGGTAATGTCACGTCCGTCCACCAGCAAAAGTTTTCACATACACGTGCTATTCAAAATCCAATATTTCTGAAAATATAGCTTCCACTGTCAAATAATATCAATAGTCTGTGCACAAATGTTTTAGCATTATTTCAACACAGTTCTATGCATTTCTTACAACTTTTTTTTTTTTTGACAAAAATGGCCATTCATTTGACCCCCTAAGTAAATTTAGCCGATTTAAATTTTAGTGTTTGCATTTAGTCTCTTTTAAATGTCATTTTAGCTTTGGCATTAGTATTTTGATTTTTATTGAAAGATATGGACTAGTTTACTTGACGTATAGCCTAGGTCCAGATGATTTTTAAAGGTTGGTTAGATGGTTTAGAGCAGGAGAAAAATGATGACTGATTAACAGGCAGAAATCAACTATTGATATTTATGTGCAATATTATATGTAATACAGACCAGTGGCCAATCACACTTCATCTCTTTGCATTTTGCACATGCACAAGCGTTTTTATACATAGGTCTTTTTTTTTAAATTATTATTTTTATACAAAGGTTTTTTTTTATGTATATGTTATTGTTAATATATAGATTGTATTGGGCTAAATCTGGGACCTCAAGTACCAAATTTCCTGCCATCTTAATTGTAAATGTGTGCCTCTATGACAATAAAGGTTTAATGTTTGCATTTAGTCTCTTTTAAATGTCATTTTAGCTTTGGCATTAGTATTTTGATTTTTATTGTAAGGTATTGACTAGTTTAGTTGACGTATAGCCTAGGTCCAGATGATTTTTAAAGGTTGGTTAGATAGTTTAGAGCAGGAGAAAAATGATGACTGATTAACGGGCAGAAATCAACTATTTATTTATGTGCAATATTATATGTAATACAGACCATTGGCCAATCAGACTTCATCTCTTTGCATTTTGCACGCACGCACGCGCACACACACACACATGTTTTTATACATAGGTCTTTTTATTCTTCTTCTTCTTCTTATTATTATTATTACTATACAAATGTCTTCTTTATGTATATATTATTGTTTATATATAGATTGTTTTGGGCTAAATCTTGGACCTCAAGTACCAAATCTCGTGCCATCTCATTTGTAAATATGTGCCTGGATGACAATAAAGTTCCTTGGATCCTTGAATAAAACGTAAATACTCATAGAAATGAACTCTTTCTAAGAAAAACTGGGTACCTGTTGAACTATATAGAAGTTAAAGTAATGTATAAAAAACTGCAGCAATAAATGTAGAACTGAAAATAAATATTAGAGGTAGATCAATATATTTATTTTATTTTATTTATTTATTTTTTTTACAATATTGGCCATCTGACTTAATTTTTTATTTTCATTTTTTTTTTTAAGTTGATATTTCATCAATAGTAAAAATGTTGTAAGATCATTTTGTCAGGCACCTGTGTGGGCAGCACTTGAAGTTTGATGAATGTTAAAAGAATACTACAGTGTGTATGTGTATTAATAATTTCAGTTATATTGCTACATATAAATCCTAATTATCTAAGTGTTTCAATTGTATTTTGTGGTCAATGTGCTTTTAAAAAAAAACCTCTAATAAATATGAAAAGTCCAGGCAAGTTTTTTTTATAGCCATTTTCCCTCAGATGATTCAAATGAGAATGTTAATATTTGTCATTAATCATTACTGGAGCCAATTTCCCCCGATGCCAAAACAACTGCTTAGTTTCCATTGAACAGCCAACACTATTCTGCAGTTTTTTGGAAAGTATGTGCTTCAGAGCTCACAGCTTGCACTTTTGACTTAGGTTGCCTTCATCATTGTCTTCATTGAATTTTGTAAAATTATTCTGGAAGCATTTTGCCCATTAACCAGTGCTACTAATTAATTTGATATAAAGTAAGTGAATAAATACATAACCATTAACTTTGGGCAGAAACAAAACAAAGCTTTTACCAGTAGTTCTATTGTGTTTTAATCTGTTGCATTATTCATTGTAATTTTTTTTTTTTTTTTAGAAGGAGATTATCATTTTAATTTCAGGTAACCAAATATTTTCTTCTCTGCTAGTTTTTGTTCACCAGACAATGACATAAATGATAAGCCATAATATAAGCACGGTGCTTGCACTGGTCTTAAAATGGATGGGATTTTGGACAAATTAATTTGTTTTATCAACAATGGAATCCTTTTTTCTCTACTGTCAACGAGAGTGTCCTGCTGTCTCTTATGTCCTTTTGAAGGAGAAATTTGTTAGTATACTTTATATTGAATCTTAATCAGCCCTGAGCATTGTAAAGAGGAGTCGCTATTAACTTTTATCTTGTCGTGTTTTTTTTTTTTTTTTTTTTTCTCTTTTTTTGTGTTTAATAGGTTTGTAAGTTTGTTGTATAATTTGTTTTTTTTCTTTCGTTTTGTTTTGTACCTGTATGGTTGCTTATATCTAAGTACATGTTTGTGTAAATGTATAATTTAAATTTTATAAAAAGCATGGGAAACACTGTTTTCCAGACCTTGAAAAGTCTAGAATTTTGTGTGAAAGTCTTAAGTATGGAAAAAAGGTTCTCAGGGTTTGCTCAAAGGCACATAATCTTGTAAGATAAGGAATACATGAGGAAACATATAAAAAACTTGATATAATTTCACTAATCGGTCGGTACTGGAATGATTCTAGTGAAAGTTATTTGTGTGATATTCATGCACTTTTGTGATTTTCATATGTTTTGAAAATGTTTCTGTCAGTAAAACATAATTTACTGTGAATTATGCATTCATTCATTCCAATCCAATCCAACTTTATTTGTAAAGCACTTTAACCCTTTCATGCATGACATCCACATTTGTGGACACATAGTTTAAGCTCACTTTCCAAAGGGTTTTAAAGGCGATATTCTCCAAACCACATAGGGACAGTGTCTATAGACCCTAAACAATACAATGAACAAAAGGATCATCTTAGTTTTAGAATTTTTACTGCTCTGTGATTTCATAAAGTTAACGTCCTATGACCCAGCTGTGGGTTTTAGAGTTTCACAGCTTTGTATATATTTTTTAAAAAAGAAACTGTCCACAACAAAGCATATTCCATAAAAATGTTTTTTAAAAAAATGCATCTGAAAAAACTGGTGCATCATGATGTTTCCAATACAGGTAATTATTTAATGATTTAAAAAAAGCCAAAATTTGTACTTTCCTTGGTCTCAGGAGATTACATATCTTCTTAAGAAAACCATTGGTTTTAAAAATTCAAAATGCATTTCAATTTTAGCCTAATGTTGAGTAATAAAATCAATAATTAAAAAAAAAAAATCAAGATACCTTTTTTCATAATTAATATATGAAAGGGTTAAAACAACCACAGTGAACCAAAGTGCTGTACAAAAAAATAAATAAAAAACAACAAAATAACAGAGTAAAATACAAGAATAGGTTGAAAGACATAGAACCACTGTAAAAATAAAATTAAAAATAAACAAACAAGTAAAAATACAGAAGAATAGATAAAACCTGAATAAAAGAATAAAATACAAGAATAGATTAAAACATAAAAAGCTGCACAAATTAAAAACAACAAATAAGAACAATAAACCACTACCAAATAAAACAATTGAATAAAAATAATACAAACACCTCACATGCTTTCAAAAGCCAAGGAGAAAAGATGGGTTTTAAGAAGGGATTTAAAAACAGACAGAGAAGAGGCCTGTCTGATATGGAGATTAATTCATACATTTATTAACATGAACTTTTCTACTACACACAACAGGTCCAGTCTCAACTGAAAAAGTTGGTACGTAAATATAAAAGTACATAAAGTCGTGGTCTGGGGGAAAAAAATCACAGTTTTGAAAAAGTCTGGAATTTTCATTTGGATGAAGAGCAAACACCCTGCATAAGACACATGTTTTTCCATCATCAGATTATATATTTAATCAAATTATGCGGTCCTAATAACCTGCTCTGGTCACCTCACAGACTCTTGTTGCTCAGGTGGCGTTGCAGTCCTGTTCTTGACGTCCCTGCCCTCCTGAAGCGGTAATAATAGGCTGTTATGTTTTTCTCCTTTGCTCTCCTGTCAGGGATCACCCCGCGGTCATAAAGAGGCGTTTCACTAGTGTGCTGATCGTCTCAGGTCTGTCGCCGCTCTTTGTGTGGGCGTGGAGGGAATTCACCGGTGTCAGGGTGAGTGTCTGAAAACACTGACCCCTGTCTGTCGACGGTTAGCCTTAACACCTGAGGACTCAATTGGCCCGTCTGCCGAGACTTCATTTCACTGTTCACTAATGTGTGTGTGTGTGTGTGTTTGTCAGACTGTTCCGTCGTTACTGGCTCTCATGGGGATCCGCTTTGAGGGCCTCATTCCTGCCATTGTACTTCCTCTGCTGCTCACCATGGTAAGAAATGATTACACAGGGTTACAAAAAAATGTTTTTTGCAAGTTGTCTAGGTTTTTTCAACTGAATTAGGACCATTTTGCACCGCTAAGTCCAAAAATGACATCTGTTTTTCTCAATCAGGTCAGGTTTTTTTGCTAATTTGATTTTGAAAAATTTGATCTTCTCACAAAATTAATTGCATTTTTGTGACTTTATCAGTTGATTTTTTATATAGTTCTCACCCAAAATAGGTTTTAAGAGAAAAAAAATCATTTGATCACTTGATTCCTGTTAGGTACAATGGTGTATTCACTGCAGATGTAGCAGAATACGTCAGGCTTATTTTTGCAAGATCTTCTTGTCGAAGCCATTTCATTCACCTGTAATATTAAAAAAAACATTAATCATAAATTGGCAAAAGTAAAATCTTCAGAACTCGTTTATTGCAAGAAATATGAAAGAATTTTGTGTCATATGATGTGAAAATGCCCATAAATGTAAGCAAAAATGTTAAAAAGCCAATATGTAGCATAGTTCAGAAAGTTGACCTGATTGAGCAAAATTAATGTGATTTTTGGATTCAGCACACCAAAATTATCCTAAATCAGCTCAAAAAACTTAAACAATAAATTTGTTGTTGACCAGTGTAATGATGATCTAGGCTAATTATTCCTAGAACTTCAGCACCACATGTCAGTTAAAACATGTCAAATGATGCTCTTTAGATGCTATAAACATGGACCGTCAGAGTCTGGGTCAAGTAATTACTATGCAGTAGACTAGAAAATGTCCAAAGTTAATCATATGATAAAATAACTATGAAAAGAGGTTAACGTATAGTAAATAGGGTTTATTATCATATTGCTCAGTAGAAATGAGTTTAGCCCTCAAAGACCTAACCAGCTACTGGTGACCAATAAGGGTGTAAGAAAATATGGGTTTTGCAATATATCACTATATTTAATTTCACAATACTGTATTGATATTAAAAAGTTCTGTATCGATATTTTAGGTATTTATTCAAATGCAGATATTGTGGAGGTTCATTTTTGTTTTTTCTTTTTCTTTTTTGTTAATATTTTATTTGTTATTTAACACTCTTTTATTAAATGATGTTAGTTTCTGTGTTGGGATTGCACAAAAATAATGTTAGGATGCCAGTTATCAACTAATAAAATATGAACATTTGAGCAGGATCTTAAACTGTAATGTATGTAAAACATAATTACCTCCGCCAAGGAGGTTATGTTTTTGCCAGGGTTTGTTTGTCTGTCTGTTTGTCTGTCTGTTAGTGTGCAACATAACTCAAAAAGTTATGGACAGATTTGGATGAAATTTTCAGGGTTTGTTGGAAATGGGATAAGGAAGAAATGATTAAATTTTGTTGGTGATCGGGGGGGGGGGGGGGGGGGGGGGGGGCCCGGGGGGGGGGGGGGGGCACTGATCAGCCTTGGCAGAGGTCTGCGCTCTCCGAGTGCTTCTAGTTTAAGTTTTAACATAGGAACATTTTGTCATATAGCATGAGATCCTGTTCTGATCAAATAAAAATGTGTTTAGTGTTTGGGCATATTTCTGGTGTGATTCAATTCTTCAAGGAAATAATCATTTAAAAAAAAGAAACAAACAAAAAATTGCCTGGTTATTTAGAGTCAAAAAAATCTGCATTAGCATGCTAGATTTCAAAAAATATATCCAAGGCACACTGTAGGATTTGTGTAAAAATAAAATGCCTTTATTAATTCATGGCAGTCTTTAAAAAAAACTTTTTTACTGCTGAAATGTCATATTTATTTCCTTTCTAATGTCAATATCGATACCAGTATGGAAGTGTCGCATGGCTGTGGTAGTCAAATAATCAGGCTACAGCTCAAAATTGTACTTTGGTATCACTAAATGAGTGTGAATCAATCAATTAATACTGAATCGAATCGCGATCAATCGATTCCGAACCTTATGAATCACAAATCGATTAAGGAAATTGGCCATGATACCCAGCCCTAATTACAACTTTTCTTTTTAACCCTTTCATGCATAGTGGTCACTACAGTGGACAGCTATTCTACAGCTGTTCTGTTGTATGTTCACAGGTTTTGTTGTTTTAGTCAACACAGTGGACGCTTATGCATCATCCCATACTCTGCAATTCATACCATTACTGTAACTTTTCTGTTCTTGATAAACCTGATCTGGAGTAACATGTTTTAGTGTAAATCAGTTGCTTATTTATTTATTTATTTATTGCACATTATCTCCATGAAGTGAGTAACAACTTGTATTAGAGTATGATAAAATATGAGAAAACATAAGATTAGCTGCATTACAAATGTTTTTATTTTATAATTGTATATCACCTTCTGATAATGTGTTGTAATGTTTCTTTGCTTCAAAAATTAACCCTTTCATGCATGAATTATTAGAACCTTAATCAAGATTTTTTTCCTGAGTGTTTTTATTCCTCTTTAGGCATGAAAAAAAACAAAGTGATTGAATTTTTCTTTTTAAATCAACCTGTTTTTCATGGAGTTACAAAAATGTCCACTCAGCTACACCATGAATTTATTCTTGAAGCAAAGAAACATGTATTTAAAACCCAATATCATAAAGTAATATGAAAACAGTGAAATGAAACCATGTTTAATGCAGCTAATCTGATGTTTTCTCACATTTTAACATATTCTAATACTAGTTATTACTCACTTCATGGAGATAATATGCAAAAAATAAATATTAACAGTTGATTTCCACTCAAGAACCAACCAAGAACAGCAAAGTTACAATAATGGTATGAATTGCAGTTTATGAGATGATGCATAAGTGTCCACTGTGTTGGCTGATATGGAACTAAAACAACAAAACCCATGAATATACAGGAGTAAAGCTGTAGAGTAACTGTCCACTGGAGTGACCACTATGCATGAAAGGGTTAAACACATGGTGTCCAGCTGAGTGGACATTTTCTCCATGAAAAATAGGTTCATTAAAAAAAAAAATTCAATTGCATTGTTTTTTTCATGCCAAAAGAGGAATAAAAACAATCAGAAAAAAAACTCTTAACTAAGGTTCTTGTAATTCATGCATGAAAGGGTTAATTACCAGTTGCCATGGAGAGTTCAGGGTCAGCTTCAGACTTTGTTAAACACTCTTTCTATAGCATGGTGGATCAAATAACCATATGACAATTAATAGAAGCTGTGTGTTTGTGTGCTGCAGGTCCTGTTTCTGGGCCCTCTCATGCAGTTGGCCATGGACTGTCCTTGGAGCTTCATGGACGGGGTCAGGGTGGCCTTCGGTGAGGCAGCCAACACGCCGGACTGCTCGTCTTTTTCCTCATTTCATCATCAAAGCCACGTCTGACTTTAAATCCAAACAGACGCAGCTGCTTTTTAGTCCTTACACTCTGCTCATGTGCATCAGTAATCTATTGAATGATTCTGTTTGAAGCAGAGGAGATGAAGCCCCCCCCTCCCCCCCCTCCTCTGTGTGTCCTCCTGCAGACCCCTGGTTCTGGACGCTGTGTTTCAGTGACATGCGCTGGTTGAGGAACCAGGTGGTGGCGCCGCTAACGGAGGAGCTGGTGTTCAGAGCCTGCATGTTACCCATGTTGGTACCGTGTGCCGGGCCCTTCACTGCCATCTTCACCTGCCCCCTTTTCTTTGGAGTGGGTGAGTTCTGCTTCACGTCACACCCCAAGGTCGTAGCTGTTGCGGGGTTTCTTTAAAACTGACCAAAATGATGATGTAGTCATACAGCTGCAGTGATGGTGTTTTATTAACGTTCCTCCCAGTGCAAACAAGTGTCAAAGAAAAAGAATACTTTTTAAAAACCTGCAACAAAAAGGGAAAAAATACTGTCTACAAATTTTTACAATATTTTACAAGAATTCAACTTTAACCCTTTAACAACTGCAGTCTCTCTGATGCTGCATTTTTGACTTTACAGCTTTCAAATTACTGTAACTCCTATATTGTTTGCGCTATCCACAAAATTCAAACAGCATTGGAAAGCTGACAACCCAAGCTTTCCGACAGTTTATAACACTTTATGGCAGCAATGTGGGAGTCTATTACAAGTAGAAAGGAATAGGGATGTAACGATATGAAAATTTCATATCAGTTATTGTGACCAAAATGATCACGGTTATCATTATTATTGCGGTATTGTTGAAATTGTGGTCAAAATGTTCAAAAACTACTGATACACACACTGAAATAATTTAACCAAGTTGTATTTTGAAAAATAAAAACAACAACAACAAAAAATAATAGGTACAGTGTACCTTCTGAGCCTATTTTGTCCGTTTTTCAGTACTTTTGATTTTGCCTTTATATACTATATAAACGAATGTTTACTATACCCTTGTTTGGTATCTTTTTTTTTTCAGCACAACTTCATCTATATCATCTGCCTATTATTTTTTCACTTTAACCTACTATAAAAACATAAAAGGACAAAAAACACACACAAAAAAAAATTCAATTTGAAAAATATATATATTTTATTGCATAAATAACACAAAGATGCTTAACAAACCTTTTCAAAGACTTGAAAAGTGAATATTGGTTCTAAATATTAGGTATATAAAATTAAAATTGTAATAATTTAAAATTATACTCAAATATTTGACATGAAAGCAGATCTTTAAATTGGTCTTTTCTCCTCTAAAAGTGTGGTACTCAAACACGGTTATCATGATAATTAGAATTTAAACGACAATACTAACCATTGGCAATTTTACCGCGGTTTATCGTTATACCAGTATCTGTTACATCCCTAGAAAGGAACTGTTTCAGAGACTTCCACACAGGCTAAAAAATGCTTGGAAATAACAAAAAATATGAAGCCATAATATGGATACTGAATGTTCAAGACCAAAAAATATGTTTGAGCAGAAGTAAAATACTTGAAAGTTTATTTTGCAATCTCACAAAGTTCCGTTATGGACATTTACAGTCGCTTCTGATAATAAATATGCTAAAAACTTCAAGCCTTGTTTTTTTATCTTTTAATTCAATTTATTTGTAGAGCCCTATATCACAACAAGGTTGCCTCACAGGGCTCTACAGAATTAGTAGGAAAACAAACAACAGTCAAATAAACAGCAGATGAGGGAAATGGAGTAATGTCTCGGGCGTCCCCCGTCCTTAGACCCTCATTCTTGGCAAGGAAAAACTCCAAAAACCCAGTGGGAAAAGAGAAACCTCAGGGAGAACCACAGTGAAGGAGAGATCCACTCCCATGGACAGACAGGCTATAGATGCACCAGGACTGATGGATGTCCATTTGCAGTTGTAGTTCCAGTCTGTAAAGATGCAGTAGGGTTGGGGCACATGAGGGGGTCCATCACAGATCTTGTTGTCATCGGGCCCCAGGCAGCTACGGCTGAAACAGTAGTGGGGAAAAGGGACACTAGGTGAATAGTGAATAGGGTTTTTACTAAAACACACTGTTTTAAGCATTTATTATTTATAATAATAATAATAATAATAATGATAATAATTAATGGCCAGATATTGAAATTTAAGTTCCTGCAAACAAATATGCAAAATAATTGGCAAAAAAGATATTTTCTGACACTTCTTTTTTGCAAAGAAAACATGAGGACATCTAGGTGGCCTGTTAAATGGCAGTCTTAAAAGGGTTAACTCCATTCAATAGAACAAAAATAATCACAACAATCTTACACAAAGCTTCTGAAACTCACTGAAACCTCCACGAACTCCCCACCATTTACTAGGCCCAAACTGCACCTTTTATGCTCATAACCCTTCCCCCTGGAGGTGATGAGAAATTTAAACTTGGAAGTGAGGACAGTCCAGTTTTACCATCTATGCCTGGTCACTGCATGAACCTGAATGGTCAGTAAAAAGGGAATGTGTGTGTATGCATGTGTATGCATATGGGGACCGCTGAGTGTGTACCCTCAGTCATAGTGATGGCGGAAAGGGTAAGAAGTCGGATTTCGTGATTGTGACTGCTGAATTTGGAGATGAGTGAAAATGTGAGTCTGTTTTGTGGTGTGTGTAATTAGCATGTGTGTTTTCCTGACTAAAACCATAACCCTTAAAGGAACATTCAGTATCTTTCGATGCTTTAACTGAGTCTCTCCTTTAGGTCGTTAGGTGATGTGATCCAAAGTCAACATCATATATTTCATTATGGCTTATTTCTAACATCTGTGGTGGATCATGACACTTTGGGCTATTAACTTTACAAAATATATGAAAATGTTTTGTTTCTTGCATCAAACTATAAAAAAATGAATATTACATAACGCATCTACAGCTCTTGTTTTCTGTTTCCTCTGTCAGCAGGATGTTTTCTAGTGTGAAACCAGCTCTCCCAGCCTCCAGACTCCTCTGCATTCATTTATAGCATCACTGACCCAGAATATACAGTATATTAATACTACACTTATACTGGACTGAAATCTGTGATACTGGCCAATAGTGATTTGGCTACTGAGAGAAAAATACCCGATACCTGATTCCAAATCTGAGAATGGAGATTCTCCAACATGTCAGGATGTTGGTTTATGCACAAGTCAATATCTAGTCATATCTGGTCAGCATAGCACACCAGTGTTTTAGTTCTGTAAATAGTATAAAACGTTATTCAAAATTCAGATGGATTGTAAATGAATAACATGATGGAAATTTATAAATATGGACTTTTCATTCAATCTCACATTGGAGAACTCACTTAACCTGTATTTCCCTCAAAGCTCAGTTCTTTAGAATTAACAGCCTGGGAGTGATTCTTGCAAATGGTGCAAAAGTTTCTGATCTCCATAAGTTTCACATTATGATCGACTAGTTGAGGACATGAAAAGTAAATGAACAGTTGATTTACGGAATCAAAATTCATTTTCTCCACTCAGACCTTGACTTTTGATGACCACTGTGAACAGTTTCATTCAGATATTTCTGAGAAGGAAAGCAGGAACCAAAACATGACGGTTATTACAGTAAGAAACTGTCAAAGCCCACATGAACAAGAGACAGTGTCTGAAACAGTATTTGTAACAGTTTTGAGCCGAGCAGATAGATAGCGGATCAGATTTAGTCACAAAATCGGGCTGATCTGCGCCTGGTTCGGGGGGCGGGGGGGGGGGGTGTAATGCCCCCTTAAATGAATGTCCTGCTCCCTCAAATTTAAGATTACAAAGGAAGGGAAAAGGAAAATGAGCTGCACAACAGTGGGAGACTTGGATGAATTAGTACAGCGTAAGTTTCACTTTCACTTTGTACGGTTGCAGGGACTACGTGTACTCATTGTGAGGTACGTACGGCACAGAACCCCCCCCCCCCCGCCCATAATCCCTAGACAGACCTGTCTAGAGGCAAACAAATGGCTCGTGAGCCAAAACCAGCCCACCAAAGGGTCTAATTTGGCCCACAGTATGAATTTGGAAAATGCAAACATTATATTTAAGTTATTAAGAGTCAAAGGTGTCATACTTGTTTTAGTTCAGGTTCCACATTCAGCCCAATTGTGATCTCAAATAATTAAAAAAAAAAAAGTATAATAACCTGTAAATAATGACTCCAAATTTAAATCAAAATTTCATTGTAAAAAGTATTGGTATAGGATTGGTATTGGCAAAACTAATCATAAAAGTCGAATTGGAAGCAACAAATCCAGATTGAGACACCACTAACAGATGTATAGATACATACATACATACATGCATGCATACATACATACATACATACATACATACATGCATACATTCATACATGCATACATACATACATACATTCATACATGCATACATGCATACATGCATACATGCATACATACATACATACATACATACATACATACATACATACATAGATACATGCATACATAGATACATGCATACATACATGCATGCATACATTCATACATACATACATACATACATACATACATGCATACATACATGCATGCATACATACATACATGCATACATACATACATGCATACATACATACATACATACATACATACATAGATACATGCATACATACATGCATGCATACATAGATATATGCACACATACATACATGCATATATACATGCATACATGCATACATATATGCATACATACATACATACACTTTATTTATCCCAAACTGGGAACTTGCAGTGTAGCAGCAGCATGACACACATACAATATAAATAGAACTACAGCAAACACGAGTTAAAAACAAACAAACAAATACAACACAAGAGCAAACACTATATGTAATGAATTAGAAGTATAAAAAGATCTGGATAATAACTGTACAGTGCTAAAATAGAACTGTAAGGTGCTAAACAAGCTGTAATATTCAGATTGAGAAGGTGCAGAATGACATTTAAGTACAAACAGATTTAGGCCACAGACATCAGACAGAATGGACTCTGGTACTTAGGTTTACTTCTCTCTGGACTCACTGGACAAAGTACATTTGACCAGTTTAGCTCATGTTATCTTCAGATTCTGAATTCACAGCAAAAGGCGTTGGTGCAAAACTGGAAAAATTAGCACCTTTTTACATTTTCCATAACTCAAAATCCTAATGTGAAATTCTGATTTGGAATCAACATTAACTGATTTAAGATAAGATCAGATGTTTATCTCTTAATAACAGACTGAAAGTTTTCCTTCTGTCCAGTCTTATGTGATCTGGTTCATTAAATCCAATACTGTGACAAATTATCCTCAACAGTCCGCTGTGTTTACCCTCATGAAATCATATGCTGATGATGCACGGCTGCTGGAAAATAACCACACACATCTCGTTGTAACTCGAGCTGATTTATTTGTATTTCAAATGCAAATGAATGCAAACAACGGCTGCTTGGAAAATACAATAACTGCCGAGGATTAGTTGTAAATTGGTCGTTTAGATGCTGTCAGAGCTTTGCTTAGAGTCCATTAGAAGGCAGTGGAGCTCTAGCATAATGGGAAAACAGATCACATGACCACGTGTGCCAATCGGATGTGCGTCTCAGAGTAATTTGATGTTGCGTTTAATCAAAGCGGTATTAGCACTGTCTGGGTTTTAAATGGAGTGAAACCCTGCTCATATAAACCCAGACATAAGTACTGCTGATGTGCTGTTCGTCTCTTTGCAGCTCACTTCCACCACGTGATCGAGCTGCTGCGTTTCAGACAAGGCACTCTGTCGGGAATCTTCCTCTCTGCAGGTTAGAACTCAAGTGTTGCATTCACTGACTGATGGTGGGTTCAGATGATACTGTGTTCAGTTCTGTAACGGTGTGTCTGCTCTGTTCCAGTGTTCCAGTTCTCCTACACAGCTGTGTTTGGGGCCTACACTGCTTTTATTTTCATCAGAACAGGTAAGGAGCTTTTATTACCCTGACCCCCGAAGGGGAGGTAAGGGGTATTGTTATTGGTTCGATTTGTTTGTTTGTTAAGGGTAGGGTGGGAGATCCTGGAAAAACAGTTCGAACAAGCTCGAACCATACACAATTCAAAAGTCCAAATCCCTTTCTTCAGACTTCCTCCTAAAGCAGGGGTGTCAAACACATTTTCTTCCGGGGGCCACATTCAGCCTAATTTAATCTGCAGTGGGCCGGACCAGTAAAATAATAGCATGATAGCCAATAAATCATGACAACCTCAAATTGTTTTAGTGCAAAAAAAATGACATTCAATTATGCCAATATTTACATTTACAAACTATCCAAACAAAAAAGATGTGAATAAGCTGAAAAAAAATGAAATTTGTTAAGAAATATTAGTACAGTCTTATCAATATTATGCCTCGACTTATCATTTATACATGTGCATTACAGATCAGATCTACAAAGGCAATAAACATTTAGTAACAGGCAGAATATTGTTAAAATTGCACTTAATTTTCTTTAGACATTTCAAGTTGTTCATATTTGTTCAGGTTATTCACATTTTATTGTTAAAAGGATAGCTTGTTAATGTAAACATTTTCATAATTTATTGTTTTTTGCACTAAATCAAAGAGAAAAAATTGGTGTTGTCATTATGATATTATTTTTTGAGTTTGATGCCCTAACTTGCACTTTACAAATTCATCCCGCGGGCCGGCTTGAAATATTTGGCGGGCTGGTTTTGGCCCCCGGGCCGCATGTTTGACACCTGTGCCCTAAAGCCACACCTCCAGAGTACAGGAATGCACAATACTTGTTCCAGAGGGTTAATGAGTGCTGCTTTTATGAATTTTTAAAATCTTTTTTTCCTCCCATTTACTTATAATGGGCGAAATTTCAAATGTCTATAAAAGCATCAATTTTATTTCAATTTACTTCAAACTTGGCACATACAGGGTGGGGAAGCAAAATTTACAATATTTTGAGGCAGGGATTGAAAGACAGTGTATGACCAATTAGTTTATTGAAAGTCATGAGAATTTAAATCTTCAAATCATATTTTACTGCGTTTCTAATGGTCTTGTTGTCTACCTCAAGTTCAATTGCCATTTTTCTCATGGATTTGGTTGGATCCTTTAGGATTTTGGATTTGAGAGCTTTAATAAAAGCTTTGGTATGTTTTTTGTTGCTTCCTCCACTTCCAGACTTTCTCGTAATAGTTTTGCTAGTCATTCTCTTTTTTCCATTATAAACAGTCTTTATGGACACTCCAACTATTTTTGAAATCTCCTTTGGTGTGACGAGTGCATTCAGCAAATCACACACTCTTTGACGTTTGCTTTCCTGATTACTCATATGGGCAAAAGTTTCTGAAAAGATATGGATAATAGTGTTAGGTATGATTATGACATCAATATATGTTTGGTTTCAAAACAATTGACGTAGTGCCTGCTGAGAAAAAACAACTAAATGTTCATTGTAAATTTTGCTTCCCCACCCTGTATATAGAGGCAATTGATTTTCTGACATCAGCACAGACATAGACATGATGACATCAGCTGGATCGATGCCAAAATAAGCTACAATACATGCGAGGGGCGGGGTTTGTTGTGGCTGGAACCACTTGTTGATATGTGTAACGTTTTTGCGTTTTGTGCAGGCTTGGTCAGAATTTTTTTTTATGTGTATAAGATTTGTTCATTTACTTTGGGGAGCTGACATGGAACTTTGTGGTCAATGAAAAGAAAAATGGGGTAAGGGGGCGGGAGTATAAAAGTTGAACTTCATCCCGTTCCTTTTTGGATGTGTTTTTTTTTTTTTATTTTCATGTTTTTCCTCGTTTTGGTTTTAAATGTTGATATTCAAGATAAAAACTAAACAAACAGACAGAGGTTTCCTGTGTGTTGACTGGTGTCTCCTCTGTCCCAGGTCACCTGATGGGTCCGGTCCTCTGCCACTCCTTCTGTAACTACATGGGGTTCCCTGCCATCAGCACCGCTCTGGAACACCCCCACCGCCTCACCGTCCTCTCCTCCTACCTGCTCGGGGTTCTCCTCTTCCTTTTCCTCCTCTTCCCCTTCACTGACCCCTCCTTCTACGGTCTCCCCACGCCCGTCTGCACCCTCACCTCCTCCCCCAGCTCCCTCTGCCTCTCCTGATCCGGACCCTCCCTCCACTCCGACCCCCCCCTTCACACACCTCATCGTCTCCTGTCGTCGCTCCACCTTCAGCTGATGAAAGCGGTCGAAGGTGTGTTTATTGCCAAGTTCCGGTTCCGTTCAGGTCCCGTGTGGGCGTACTCCAAGCCGAGATGGCCTGCGTTGTCACGGTAACGTAGGGAACTTTGCAGCCATTGCCCTACGGTCAGGGCTACCCTTCACGTGTCGGCACACTCACATGACATGTTTCAGATAATTGACTCATGCTGGTATTCTGAGCGGGTAGCGGTCTGGGTCCAGGACAGATTCTGTAATCTTTGGGTTCATGTGGTTTTTATTGTGAAGGGCAGGTCCACATCAGACTCTCTTGGATGGCAGGTCTCATCAGTTTGTGATGAAGTATCATAACGCACCCTTTTGGTGTACCATGTCAGTGTCCTCAGTCCTGTTACTTATCAATAATTCTGGTTCATTACAATGCGGCTCTTATTCACATAGCATGGGCCTTCATACGTATGGACAGCTGAAGCCCCGCCCCTTCCTGTTGCTTTAAGTGGGACCTCATTTCAGAGGAAAAATTGTTATAATCAGTGGTAAAAGACAAGATATTTCTGGATTCTGTTTGAATTCTGCATTATTTACACATACGATGTTCGTCAGTTTAAAAGATAATTATCCAAGTCAAGAACGTCACTAGTCGCTTTTCCATTGGACATCTGTGCAAAACTTTAACCCTTTCATGCATGAATTATAGGAACCTTAATCAAGATTTTTTTTTCCTGAGTGTTTTTATTCCTCTTTAGGCATGAAAACAAAACATTGTGATTGAATTTTTTTTTTTTAAATCAACCTGTTTTTCATGGAGTTACGAAAATGTCCACTCAGCTACACCATGAATTTTATTCTTGAAGCAAAGAAACATGTATTTAAAACCCAATATCATAAAGTGATAGGAAAACAGTGAAATGAAACCATGTTTAATGCAGCTAATCTGATGTTTTATTCACATTTTAACATATTCTAATACTAGTTATTACTCACTTCATGGAGATAATATGCAAAAAATAAATATTAACAATTGATTTCCACTCAAGAACCAATCAAGAACAGCAAAGTTACAGTAATGGTATGAATTTCAGTTTATGAGATGATGCATAAGTGTCCACTGTGTTGGCTGATATGGAACTAAAACAACAAAACCCATGAATATACAAGAGTAAAGCTGTAGAGTAACTGTCCACTGTAGTGACCACTATGCATGAAAGGGTTAATAATAAGAGCCATGTGTAGAGTTCTGCTATGACACATGCAGTCCTCAGTGAGTTCTGTTGCAAAAAAAAAAACATCACAGTATGTTCAGGCGTGGGTTCGCTTCATATCATATGTTAATAGCTGCATTAGTCTGACATCAGAAATAAATGCTGAAACAAAATAATCCTAGTTTTATGTCACAGGTTTGGTTTCCGTCTGTGCAGAACTCTACCAAGTTGTATTAAACCAGAATTATTTCACTAGAACATCTCAACATATCTTCTGGCTGCAATGCATTCTGGTCTTCAGATGCAAAGTGCTTTAATCTCTTGTCTGAGATTTCTGTTTGACTGTTGCTCGTTGAAAAGCGTTGGAGTCCAGAACGTCGGTGTGATGTTGGAATGGACAATGCACCATCAGGCGAATGGCTGCAGAACTGTGAAGTACATCACTTGTAGCTGTTTTAATGGGGCAGGACTTTTGTAGAGCGCCATTTTGCTTGAGTAGTTGTCGTTTTGGATGTGAAGCGATAAATGAATGGTTATTTATACGCCTGTGCATGTTTCGCTGCTCGTAGTATATTTTCTCGGTGGAGGTGAGGGATGCCGTACCTTAAGGGTGTTTATTGTCCTGAAAACCGATGCCATGAAAGTGCACAAACGCAGGTTAAGGTGTAGTCTGAATGAATGTCCCTCAGAGGTGAAACACTACGTCCAGTTTGTGCCTCTTAAATGCCGCAAATGTGAAAATCTAAAACCACTTCCTGTTCACATGATCTGAAGGTGTTTACAGATTATTTAGTTTTACATAATAGAACCAAAGCAACAACACAGGAACATTATAGTTATTATTGTCCATCAACCTGAATATTTTTTTAATCCTAATGGTTGAAGAGTGTGAGGATCTTAGGAACAGCTGATTGACATTGACTTGAGTTTTTCCATCAGATGGTATCAGGTCAGCTTAACTTGGTTTTGGTCACCATTATTGTGGATGGACGGTTCCATATGGACTGAAGTAATACCAAAAGGTCATACAAAACACTGCAGACAGCTGATTGGTCACGATCACCATAGTATGAAGCAGGACTGAACAATCCAGCCATTTTTACATTTCCTTATCCTCATAGCATAACTGCCTAAGTCATACACTATATCACAAGTGTCAAACATGCGGCCCGGGGGCCAAATCCGGCCCGCCAAAGGGTCCAATCTGGCCCCTGGGATGAATTTATAGAATGAAAAAATTACACTGACGATATTAACAATCATTTTAGTTAAGATTCCACATTTAGACCAATTCAATCTCATAATAACTATAAATACTTTAAATTTTTGTCTGTGTAAATGTAAATATTTTCATGTATTTACACTAAAAGTATAATTTCGCAAAAAATCTGAATAATCTGAGCAAATATGAACAAGCTGAAATGTCTTAAGACAAGTGCAATTTTAATAAAATTCCACATTACTAAATATTTTGTGTATCCATAGATCCACTGTAATCTATAAGTTATAATGTACATGTGGAAATGATAAACTGAGGCAGAATATTGTTAAAATTCCAATTTTTTTTTCAGTTTGTTCATGTTATTCACATTGTTTGAAAGGATAGTTTGTAGATGTAAACATTTTCATAATGTCATTTTACTTTTTTTTTACTGTAAAACATAAAGAAAAGTTTGGAGTTGACATTATTTATATATTGTTATGTTATTATTTTACTAGTCCAGCCCACTTCAGATCAAATTTAGCTGAATGTGGCCCCTGAACTAGAATGAGTTTGATACCCCTGCACTATATGGACTAAAGTATTGGACAACGTTGGATTCAGGTGTAACTTTTCTAACAACAAAACAATAGACAAGTGGTGCCAGGCACAAGAAACCCCCACCCCTTGCTCATATTGTACCATATTTTGTTATAGATCCAGCTGATGTCATCATGTCTATGCATGCGGTGATGTCAGCATATGAATTGCCTCTATATATGTTCCAAGTTTTAAGTAAATTGAAACAAAATTGATGTTTTTATACACATTTGAAATGACACCCATTATAAGTAAATGGGAGAAGAAAGAAGATTTTAAAATTTGTAAAGAAATGTGAACTTTGACCTAGAGCTGCAACCGATTAATCAACTCAAAGTGATCCAAAAAAATCATTCTACCACAATTCTCCTGAATCAAAGCTTTGTTTCCTTCATTTCTCTGCTGTTGACATTGGTTCCACTGTTGTTGACACGGACGCTTATTGTGACGCACAAAGAGGCTTCAATTCAGGAAAACTGCTATAGAATATCTCCAATCAATTCGAGTCGATTAATCGAATCGAGACTTATTGCATTGACTTCAAGCACCTAGTCGATTAATCTGTTGCAACTCTACTTTGACCTGCTTTTCTCAAAAAGTAACCACATCTTTTCTGGGTCACTGGCAATCTATAAACACAATCTGGTATGAATTCAACCAATAGTTTTGCTTCTAGAGTGTTAACAAACAAACACACCGAACCAAAAACAATATCTCTTGCTTCCCCTCCTGTGGGCGGGGTAATAATGACAAATGTCATCATATAGTTTCATACGTTATGATACAATACAATACACTTTATTGTTCCTCAGGGAAGTTTGTCTTGGACTCCAAGAGCACAGGTGAAGGTGCCAATTAACAACACAGAAGCATCAGACCAGACAAAGATGCACTCACATCACCCACACATATTGCACAAGACTCTCATTGATAGTTAAAAAAAACATGATAACAATGAATAATTAAAAGAATAAAATACAGCATGATAAAATAAGATAACAGATAGCACTATAACATTATTGCACAATCCAGCTACTTCATTAAACATTGTTCATATATTGTGATAAATATCATAGCATTGGTTAGTTTGGGTTTAAATTATCTTTGCCTCCAAAATGCCTGAGATGGTTTTTACTTAATTTCTCTCAACTTGATAATCCATGTCTATGATTTTAAATGTTGTACCTCTAAATTTCTAAATAATTTTCAGTGCTCTGACTGTAAATATTAATTTTCTACCACAACTAACCATTTACTTTCTTCACATCTCACTGAGGAAGAAAAATCTCCTTTTAAACTTTAAGGAAATAATGATGTTTATAAACTATATAGAGCAGGGGGTGTCAAACTCATTTTAGTTCAGGGGCCACATTAAGCCAAATCTGATCTGAAGTGGGCCAGACCAGTGAAATAATAAAATAATAATATATAAATGATGTCAACTCCAAACTTTCCTCTGTGTTTTAGAGCGAAAAAAGTAACATTATGCGATGAAAATGTTCACATCTGCCAACTATCCTTTAAAATAATGTGAATAACATGGACAAACTGAAATTTCTTAAGAAAACTAAGTGCAATTTTAACAATATTATGTCTCAGTTAATCATTTAAACATGTAAATTACAACATACAGATCACAGTGGATCGACAGACACACAAAACATTGAATAACAGGCAGAATATTGTTAGAATTACACCTCAGGGCATTTCAAATGTGCATATTTGTTGAGGTTATTCATGTGTTTGTGAAATGATAGTTTGTTTTAGTGTAAATACAGTAAAATGACATGAAAATGTTTACATTTACAAAGAGAAAAATTTGGAGTTGTATTATAGGTTATTCTGATTGTATTTTACTGATCCGACCCACTTGAGATTAAATTGGTCTGAATGTGGAACCTGAACTAAAATGATTAATATCTTCAGTGTAATTTTTCCATTTCACAAATTCATCCCAGGGGCCGGACCTGAACCCTTTGGCGGGCCGGATTTGGCCCCCGGGCCGCATGTTTGACACCTGTGATACAGAGAATAATATAAGGACACATCATGGCTACAGCTGTAAGATGAATATTATAATCAATATGATATTTATTCCAATATAAACTATATTATGACAGTTGTCATTATTGTTTTGTATCCCAGACCTGTTAGAAAAGAAACACCTGAATTCAACATGTCCCCATACTTTTGTCCATATGCTATGAGGCTAACGATATTCAAGCTCCTGCGTATATAAAGCACTGTTCCGGTGTATTGCATTGACGTATACATCGTGACAGTTCCGTGTGCTGTCGCTATGATGACCAGCTTTTATATCTGCAGTGGAAAACAGCAAGTCTGGTACAAAGCCGATGCTGTGCAGAAAAGTGAAACAAGAGACGCACAAACTAGACCTAGTAAAACACCTGATTCCTGAAGAGGACGACAGAAGCCCCGATTTATGCCTATCAGGCCAATTCCAGTTGCAGTATCTATATGATGATACTAGCAAGGTTTTTGTTGACTTTTTTCCGCAGATCTTACGATAAACATTACTCAAATACAGGGTGACACAAAAAAACGGGAACTTTTTAACAATCCAATAAAAACCAAGAGTGATGGAAGAAAAATATTTTATTCATAGT
This sequence comes from Sphaeramia orbicularis, assembly GCF_902148855.1. Taxonomy (NCBI): domain Eukaryota; kingdom Metazoa; phylum Chordata; class Actinopteri; order Kurtiformes; family Apogonidae; genus Sphaeramia; species Sphaeramia orbicularis. The sequence goes on along the minus strand of NC_043974.1, from coordinate 15,340,034 downwards.
AATTGAACCTTAAAACATGCCATTTAAGAAACAATGATGGAATTTTCATTTTTTAAAATTACTTCTGAGATGGCGTCTCCTGTACGAATGCATTCTTGAAATCTGCTGTTGAGATTCTCATTGACCGCTGCAACATCTCCGCGGGATACTGTGAATTTCATCCGAATTCTCTGTTTTAACTCATCCAGAGTTCTTGTCGAGTCGTGTACACTTTACTCTCGAGATAGCCCCACAAGAAAAAATCACAAACGCACCAATCTGGTGATCTAGGGGGCCAGGGAACGTTACTGAATCTTGAGATCACACGGTTACCGAACAATTCTCGCACAGCTGCCAATGGTTACTAAAATGGGGGTGTGTTTACTTGCTCAAGGTCACTGTCTCGCAGTGCTGCCACTTGCTCATGTCTGCCAATACGCACTTCAAAAATTCCCCGTTTTTTTTGGGTCACCCTGTACATGCTGTCTATGAATTACAGGCATTTTTTTTGTTGGTTTTGAATCATTGAAATATACCTTATCTGCTGCTCAACCCCAAAAAAACCAACAAGAGATCTGCTATAACTTCAACATCATTCAGACCTATCAACATCCGTGCACTTCGTACATCCTAAGCACCTGCGTTGTGTCCTTCCACTGTGTTTGTTTCAGTCACAAAGGGGCAGATTGTTCAGATGGAGCCTGTAAACCTTGGCCGTTAGTCCGATTGTTTCTCCATTCCACTCATCTTATCTGGATCTGGCGCTGTTTTCATCCAGGTCTCTTTCTTTTAATTATTGTAAATGTGATGGTTCATGGGACTGAGACCCCCCCCCCCCCCCCCCAGCACTCGGATGCAGTTTCACAGAGACGAGAATGCACCAATAATAACTGTGCATGTTGATACTCACAGTTCCATCAAGGAATTCACAAAGATACAGAGGTAGATAACAGTCTGGCCACCACTAGGCTGGTTTACAGTTTTAGTTTTTGGCATTAATCCTATCAGCTCTGATAAATGTTAAGATAATCCACGCTTTGTCAAATTAATCAACCTACAGTCACAGTTCAAATCTGCCTGTCCTTGACTGTCCTTCTAGTGCTTGTGTTTGGTTGTACAGACACAGGAATGACCTCAGCATACTGCGATACTGTGTACACTGAGCGGATTAGTTTTTAGAAAGTTACCCCCTGCCAACGTGGTACATGCTGTTTAAATGAACCATCATGATATCTAAGAGGCTTTGCAAATGGCACAGCAAGGCATTTTTTGAGACTTTTACATCATTGAGCCCATGTGCATGGATTTCTATTAATGCAATGAACTTCTTTTTGGCCTCAATATGGCTGAGAGAGGTCTACAGCACATTTACAACAATGGAAAGTGTCCAAATATATCAGTAAAAATAAAAAATATAATCAAACTAATAAAAACATATAGATATAGATGATAGGATGTACTAAAACTGATAAAACGGATACACAATAATATGAAAAATAGTGTCTAAAAATACAACCAGAAGATAAAACAAATAAAAAGGCACACACTTGTATTAAAAGCCAGAGCAAATTTAAAAGGGATTTAAAGTGCTTAATGGACTGTGCACGTGATATGTTAGGGCAGAGAGTGAGAGCATGGAGAGTAGAGATGTCACAATATGAACATTTCATATATACAGTCATTGTGTAAAATTATCACGCTTATCATTATTATCGCAGTATTGTTAAAATGTGCTCAAAATGTTCAAAAAGTACTGATACACACACTGGAATAATTTAACCAAGTTTTATTTTGAAAAAAACAAACAAACAACAAACACAAAAAAATAACACACACAATGCACTGTCTGTTGGCAGAAACATTCAAATATTAACATGTAAACATCAAACATACAAATGTGCATTAAAGATGGCACCTTATGGCCAGAAGATGTAACTGCACTTTATACAAATTGTAGAAGAGAATCAAGAATACTTTTCTTTACATTCAGCACTCAAGTAGGGATGTAACAATTACCGGTGTAATGATAAACCGCGGTAAAATATCCAACGGTTAGTATTACCGTTTAAATTCTAATTATCATGATAACCGTGTTTGATTACCGCACTTTTCTGGAGAAGACGCCTATGTGAAGATCTGCTTTTATGTCAAATATTTGAATATATTTTTTAATTTATTACATTTTTAATTGTATATACCTAATATTTGGAACCAGTATTCACTTTTCAAGTCTTTGAAAAGGTTCATTAAACATCTGTGTGTTATTTATGCAATAAATTATATACATTTTTCAAATCGGGTTTGATATATTTTTATGTTGATATAGTGGGTTAAAGTGAAAAAAAAATAGGCAGTTGATATAAATGAAGTTGTGCTGAAAAAAAAAGATCCCAAACATGGGTATAGTAAACGTTTGTTTATATAGTATATAAAGGCAAAATCAAAAGGACTGAAAAACGGACAAAATAGGCTCAGACCACTAAGGGTTAATATTTGAATGTTTCTGTAACAGAAGGTACATTGTGCCAGTTATTTTATTTTGTTTTTGTTTTTTGTTTTTTTTTTTTTTCAAAACACAACTTGGTTAAATTATTTCAGTGTGTATCAGTACTTTTTGAACATTTTGAGCCAATTTCAGCAATACCGTGATAATATTGATAACCATGATAATTTTAGTCACAATAACCCTGATATGAAATTTTCATGTTGTTACATCCCTACACCCAAGACTAGATCTTGGCTTACAGATTTAAGAACTGGTACAGAAAGAACACTTTCACTGTTTCATGTACTTATCTAGAATTCAAATGTGCATTTAAAAGCAACACTACCATTTTAAACAAAGTAATATGGCAGAGACATTATCTACATTAAATCTTTTAGTGGGGGGAAAATCTCCAGAGTGCTGTCTATAAGGGTGGGTGCCTTCCGCCATGTTTTCAGAAGCCAAACATTGCAAACTGTGTGTACGTACCTGGAGTACTGCTGCTTCTCCAAGACGTGAGCAGTATCACTGGAAGTTTTTTAAAGTGTGGTAATTAAACACGGTTTTAATGATAATTAGAATTTGAAACGGTAATACTAACCATCGGGAATTTTACTGCGGTTTATCATTCATTCATTCGTTTGTTTTTTCACAGGTGTCAAACATGCGGCCCAGGGGCCAAAACCGGCCCACCAAAGGGTCCAATCTGGCCCGTGGGGTGAATTTATGAAATGCAAAAATGTACACTGAAGATATCAGCAATCAATGGTGTTAAAATCATTTTAGGTCAGTTCAGTCTAAAATGGGTCAGACCAGTAAAACACTATCATAATAACCTATAAATAAGAAACCCACAAATTTCTCTCTTTGTTTTAGTGTAACAAAGGCAAAATTACACAAAAATGTTTACATTTACAGACTAGCCTTTTACAAAAAATTTCAATAACCTGAAATGTCTTAACAGAAGTATGTAGAATTTTACCAATATTCAGCCTGTTACTACATGTTTTTGTATTTGTAGATCCACTGTGATCTGTAAGTTATGATGTACATGTATAAATGATAAACTAAAGTGTAATATTGCTAAAATTACTTTTATTTTTCTTAAGAATTTTCGGGTTGTTCATATTTGTTCATGTTATGTTCAAGTAGAGCTCGTAGATGTAAACATTTTCATTATGGAATTTTACTTTTTTCACTCAAAAACATATTGAAAACTTTGATGTTGACATTATTTATAAGTTCTTAATCTATTATTTATATTATTTTACTGGTCCGGCCCACTTTATAACATATTAGTCTGTATGTGGCCCCTGAACTAAAATGAGTTTGACACCCCTGGTTTATTTGAGGATTTACAGAATACATGCAAATTCAAAATTCCAAAATCATTCATCTACACTCGAAAAGGAGTGGGAGGAAGAAAAACTTATTTAATCCCACCATCAAATAACTTAACATAGTAACGTTTTAAATACTCACTCATTATACCAGTACTCGTTACATCCCTAATGGAGAGTCAGCTGAACCGGGTCTGGGTTTGTTTTCAGAGTCATTCTGCCATTTGAACCACAAAAAACCCCCCACACACAGTCTATAATCAACATGATACAGGACGTTTTATGTAATAAATACATCGTGGATCCGACTTCCAAACAAGTGGTTTATGTTGCCTGGGAACAATGTGGATCTGAAGGCCTATCACTTATGGTTTTCTTTTGGAGTTGAGTTGTAAAGCTGTAACTAGCGGTCACTGTTTTCCCACGTTTCAGTAATGAATTGGCAATAAAATGTAATCAGAGCTGATAGGAGTTAGCGCCAAAACCAACAACAAAAACGGCTCAAACGGTGGATTTTTATGTAAAACTTCATTTCTTTGTGAACAATCTAGAATGATCTAAAAGGGGTCTAGTTCATTGCACTGTCATGTTATTCTTCTGCTGTCGCGGAGCTGTCAGGGTCAATTATTACTTTCACAGGGTGTGGGGTTTTACTCTTGTGTTTTGATGTGTTTTAATTTTGCTTTAGAGAGCAGCCAGTGTCCTTTGCTGTGAAACAGTTGAACTGCAGATGATCTTTATCGGAGCAGAGTTTTTAGGAAACGATCAACTCCACTTGTTGATGTTGTTTACAGCTTTCAGTCATTGGTATTTGAGCTGCCTCTGAGAGAACTCCAGGCAAAAACACTATAAGCTAAACTCTTACTGTGAAGAAGTGGGCTGCTTGGGTCTTCAGCAATAAATGTGGAGTGTGTGTGGATCGGTTACGTACGTGACTGAGCAGGTGATTCATACAGCTGCGTGTATACAAGTAATTTGGGCCAGTTAAATTATTTGCGACGGTTGATTGTTTAAGTTTACAAACCCATGACAAGTAGAAGTATTTTGATGCGAGATGTGTACTGTACCTACTTAAGTCTGACAGCAGAGGGCGGCAGAGCGTTTTAAATGTCTCAATGAGAGAAACTGAAGAGCTCTCCAATCTGTTATCAGTGCCTCTGACATCAGTCATCCGTCACTGGAAAACCAATTTCTCTAACTTATTTTTCCTTGAGCTTCTACCCAATTACCCTCCAATAGTGGAGATTGATTCCGAGTTGCGCAGCAGTGCTGGACCCTGTTCAGAGTCTCTCTGCTGTTAAACTCCTGTTACATTTTGAGCTTGTGCTACCTCCCACATCGCTTCTCCTCATGCCGACTGTAAATCATGACGCTTTTTTTTTTTCTCTGTTAAAAAATCAGCAGTATTTACCGTTGTGATATAAATGAGTTTTCACAGTCAAGAGTATTTGGACAGTGGTGCAGTTTTCCTCATTGTGGCTCTGTAGGCTGTGGTCTACATCATATTCATTACAGTGGGTTTGAGCTAAAGCAGTCCAGACGGGCATGAAGTGCAGACTGTCGGCTTTAATTTATGGGCTTGGTCAGAAATATTGATTAAACTGGGAGGCAATTACGAATGTTTTTATACTTAGACCTCCATTTTGTAAAGTAATTTTACAATAGGTGTTTTTCTGTCATTAGTTAGATTATAAATATGCAAAGAAAAAAACCTAGATTTAATTTAAATCCGGACGTTTCCATCTGCAATTGGTTGTTGTTAATAGTCAAACTGGCGGTCACTACCAGTGAAGCGAACCATCATTAGGCTGAAAAATCCAACTACATCAAAGAGAAAGCAATATGAGTTGTGACCAAATCAACTATTTCGTACATGATTTAAAAGGAGAAAAAAATCCTGGTGAGACCAGGGACTGTAAATGGCCTGGAAGACCACAGAAAGCATTCATGGAGAATGATGAAAGA